>NC_057799.1:40217863-40243406 GCF_018294505.1 Triticum aestivum | reverse complement strand
GCCGTCCCCCGCGCCGCCGCCCGTCCCGCACCGGAGCCCGAGCCCCGGCGAGCTCCTCTCCTCCCTCCGGCCGGCCGCCCTCTCCCTCCTCCCTCTCCCGAGCTCACTCCGGCGAGCCCGAGCTCGAGCCCGCGCCGATCCGGATCGGGATCCAGTAGGGTTGACTTTCTCCCCCTCTCGAATTTCTCTAAGTCCAGTTATTTTCATATTCCGTTGCATAGTTCATCGCATCATAACTCTCTGCATACTGCTCCGTTTCATGCGTGTAATATATCGAAATGTTTGCCTCGAGATGCTCTTCATTTTGTTCCATTATACCATGCTCATTGGAGTCCATCTTGATGCTCAAATCTCTGGTGCAAGAGTGCTATATGCTGTTAACTGCTGATACTTATCAGAACTTGGTGATTTGTTATTTTGTTGCATTTCATGTGTGCATCTTATGGGCATGAGCTCTACATGTGTTTTGATGTATGACATGCCATCGTCACAGAGGTTTATGCCATGTATTTTTGTGATCTATGTGGTGACTAGCACAAGCATGCAAACTAGGCTTCGTGATGTTTCTGATTTCACGGACTTAGTAATTTTACCAAGTCTATGACTGCTGTTATTTTGTTGCCATGTATCCATGTCACTACAGTGAGATCCATGCTCCTTTTGGAGATGTTCAGTAAGTATATTTTGTAGATATAGTTGTGATATATCCATTCATGCCCTTGTTTGCAATTATGGAGTGCCATAGCATGCCTTAATCTTGCTCTACTTGTGCTATAAAATATTTCTGGCAGATTGTTAACATGATATTCAATTTTGCTAAGCTTGTTGTAGTTGATCCTTTCATGCAATGAACTTGCTCTTGCCATGGATAGCTTCATAAACATGTCATCTTGCTGTAGGTATGCTTGTTTTGTCATGAATTGCTTTGTGGTGAGTGAATCAAGCTCAGCAAGATGCCTTCATATTACTGTTTCTGCCATGCTCTGTTTTCTGCCAAGTCTGAAACCTGTTAACGAAACTTGCTATGTTTACATGGTTGCCATCATATCTTCTGGTCCTTTTTGGCTTATGGTCAGTAAGGTACTTTTGTTCTATGCATTTAGTAGATTCATTCCATGCCTTGTTTTTCCATGTTAAGTTCCTGTAGCATGTTGATTTCTTGCTCTGAATATTGCTACCTGATGTTGTTTCTGCCATGTCCAGTAATTTCACTAAGTCTGTGAACCTGATATCTTTTGCACTTTTGCCATGCTTGTTTGAGCCTGTTCTATTGTGATCTAGCCATAGCTCAGTGTTCATCTTTTGTCAAGCATCGCCTGTAGATTACTTCCATATGCTGTGTTGCTATGTTGGAGTGCTGTAGCATAGTTACTTGTTGTATTCTAAGTGCTATCATGCTGTTAATCGCAGAATCGTGTCATTCTTGTTTTGCTTGCCATTTGCAAACCGTGCATCCGTTTCCGGTGATCTTTATACCGATTTCGACCGAAATCATCTCATCTTTCCAGTGGCATGCTTGGTTTGCCAAGTTACTGCCTTGTTCATCATTTTTCTTCCGGAGCACGCATATGCATCGCATACCACATCTCGCATATCATACATGTTTTGCATCATGTTGCTTGTGCATTTCCCGTGATTGATTGTGGTTCCATTGCTTGTGTTCTTGTTTTGGGTAGAGCCGGGAGACGAGTTCGTGAACGAGGAACCTGTTGAGTATGCTTACGAGGATCAAGCTTTCGACAACTCTGAGAACCTTGCACGCACGATGACCATACCCTCGAAATCACTTCTATCTTTGCTTTGCTAGTTGCTTATTCTATTGCTATGCTGCGCTACCTACCACTTGCTATATCATGCCTCCCATATTGCCATGTCAAGCCTCTAACCATCCTTTCCTAGCAAACCATTGTTTGGCTAAGTTACCGCTTTTGCTCAGCCCTTCGTATAGCGTTATTAGTTGCAGGTGAAGTTGAAGTTGGTTCCATGTTGGAACATGGATATTTTGGAATATCACAATATCTCTTATTTAATTAATGCATCTATATATATTTGGTAAAGGATGGAAGGCTCGGCCTTATGCCTGGTGTTTTGTTCCACTCTTGCCGCCCTAGTTTCCGTCATACCGGGATTATGTTCCTTGAGTTTGCGTTCCTTACGCGGTTGGGTGATTTATGGGACCCCCTTGACAGTTCGCCTTGAATAAAACTCCTCCAGCAAGGCCCAACCTTGGTTTTACCATTTGCCACCTAAGCCTTTTTCCCTTGGGTTTTCGCGAGCCCGAGGGTCATCTTTATTTAAACCCCCGGGCCAGTGTTCCTCTGAGTGCTGGTCCAAACTAGAGCACCGTGCGGGACCGTCCCTTGGCAACTTGGGTTATGTTGGTACCTGTACGCTTCGCTTATCCAGTGTGCCCTGAGAACGAGATATGTGCAGCTCCTATCGGTATTTGTCGGCACATTCGGGCGGCTTTGCTGGTCTTGTTTTACCATTGTCGAAATGTCTTGTAAACCGGGATTCCGAGACTGATCGGGTCTTTCCGGGAGAAGGTTTATCCTTCGTTGACCGTGAGAGCTTATAATGGGCTAAGTTGGGACACCCCTGCAGGGTATTATCTTTCAAAAGCCGTGCCCACGGTTATGAGGCAGATGGGAATTTGTTAATGTCCGGTTGTAGAGAACTTGTCACTTGACCCAATTTAAAATACATCAACTGTGTGTGTAGCCGTGATGGTCTCTTCTCGGCGGAGTCCGGGAAGTGAACACGGTTTGAGTTATGCATGAACGTAAGTAGTTTCAGGATCATTTCTAGCTTCACGACCGTTGCGTTGCCTCTCTTTTCGCTCTCATTTGCGTATGTTAGCCACCATATATGCTTAGTGCCTGCTGCAGCTCCACCTCATTACACCATCTTTTCCTGTAAGCTTAAATAGTCTTGATCTCGCGGGTGTGAGATTGCTGAGTCCTCGTGACTCACAGATTCTACCAAAACAGTTGCAGGTGTCGACGATGCCAGTGCAGATGACGCAACCGAGCTCAAGTGGGAGTTCGATGAGGAACGTGGTCATTACTATGTTTCTTTTCCTGATGATCAGTAGTGGAGCCCAGTTGGGACGACCGGGGATCTAGCATTTGGGGTTATCTTATTTTCATTTGGTTTTGACCGTAGTCGGTCTATGTGTGGATTTTGGATGATGTATGAACTATATTTATGTATTGTGTGAAGTGGCGATTGTAAGCCAACTCTCGTTATCCCATTCTTGTTCATTACATGAGATTGTGTGAAGATGACCCTTCTTGCGACAAAACCACAATGCAGTTATGCCTCTAAGTCGTGCCTCGACACGTGGGAGATATAGCCGCATCGTGGGCGTTACATTACCACAGACCTTCGGGTCCATAGTTATTAGCTTGATGGCTTCTTCTCTCTCTTTGATTCTCAATACAAAGTTCTCCTCGATGTTCTTGGAGATATATTTGATGTAATACTCTTTTGCGGTGTGTTTGCCGAGATCCGATGAACTGTGGATTTATGAACAAGATTATCTATGAATATTATTTGGTTTTTCTCTGAATTCTTATATGCATGATTTGATATCTTTGCAAGTCTCTTAGAATTATCGGTTTAGTTTGGCCTACTAGATTGATCTTTCTTGCAATGGGAGAAGTGCTTAGCTTTGGGTTCAATCTTGCGGTGTCCTTTCCCAGTGACAGTAGGGGCAGCAAGGCACGTATTGTATTGTTGCCATCGAGGATAAAAAGATGGGGTTTATATCATATTGCTTGAGTTTATCCCTCTACATCATGTCATCTTGCTTAATGCGTTACTCTGTTCTTATGAACTTAATACTCTAGATGCATGCTGGATAGCGGTCGATGTGTGGAGTAATAGTAGTAGATGCAGAATCGTTTCGGTCTACTTGACACGGACGTGATGCCTATATTCATGATCATTGCCTTAGATATCTTCATAACTATGCGCTTTTCTATCAATTGCTCGGCAGTAATTTGTTCACCCACCGTAATACATGCTATCTTGAGAGAAGCCACTAGTGAAACCTATGGCCCCCGGGTCTCTTTCTTATTATATTGCATCTCTTTTATTTACATCGCATCTCGTTTACTATTTTGCAATCTTTACTTTCCAATCTATACAACAAAAATACCAAAAATATTTACTTTACTATCTTTATTAGATCTCACTTTTGCGAGTGACCGTGAAGGGATTGACAACCCCTTTATCGCGTTGGTTGCAAGGTTCTTGATTGTTTGTGCAGGTACTAGGTGACTTGTGCGTTGTCTCCTACTGGATTGATACCTTGGTTCTCAAAAACTGAGGGAAATACTTACGCTACTTTGCTGCATCACCCTTTCCTCTTCAAGGGGAAACCAACGCATGCTCAAGAGGTAGCAGGGTGCGCAGCCAGCCCTTGGCTGCACCTCTCTCTCTCTCCCCTAGGCCCAATAAGGCCCATTACTTCTCCGGTGGTTCCGATAACCCTTCCGACACTCTGATATTTATCCGGTTACCCCCGGAACTCATCCGGTGTCCGAATAACATCGTCCAATATATCATTCTTTATGTCTCAACCATTACGAGACTCCTCGTCATGTCCGTGTCCCGGGGAGTTGAGCTCCGAGGTGTTGTCGTCACAATTTTATCGTTGCAGTTCTGGAATACCTGAGTTTCGCCGACATCGAAATCTCTTTTATGCAGTTGTTGGTGAGATCACCTCGACACCACCCAGTACTAGGGCGGGAGTTCGGGAGTATTGCCATAACTCGTATAACGGATGCTTTTCGAAGGTTGAGGTACACGATTTCCGAAGGTTTCTTGGTTATGTTTTGACGGATGGATACAGCTGGATCTAGGGATTGCTAGTTTGGGTGATATATTTTGTGTCCCCTGTATCCCCAACACCAGATTGCATAACCAGAAAGTTTTGGGAGTTTAGTGGGAATTCAAGTAGCTCCTAGGATATCTTTCGACACTCTGATATTTATCCGGTTACCCCCAGAACTCATCCGGTGTCCGAATAACATCGTCCAATATATCATTCTTTATGTCTCGACCATTACGAGACTCCTCGTCATGTCCGTGATCACATCCGGGACTTCGAACTACCTTCAGTACATAAAATCACAAAACTCATAATACATATCGTCATCGAATGTTAAGCGTGCGGACCCTACGGGTTCGAGAACTATGTAGACATGACCGAGACTCATCTCCGGTCAATAACAAATAGCGGAACCTCGATGCTCATATTGGTTCCTACATATTCTACAAAGATCTTTATTGGTCAAACCGCACAACAACATACGTTGTTCCCTTTGTCATCGGTATGTTACTTGCCCGAGATTCGATCGTCGGTATCATCATACCTAGTTTAATCTCGTTACTGACAAGTCTCTTTACTCGTTCCATAATGCATCATCCCGCAACTAACTCATTAGTCACATTGCTTGCAAGGCTTATAGTGATGTGCATTACCGAGAGGGCCCAGAGATACCTCTCCGACAATCGGAGTGACAAATCCTAATCTCGACCTATGCCAACTCAACAAACACCATTTGAGACACCTGTAGAGCATCTTTATAATCACCCAGTTATGTTGTGATGTTTGATAGCACACTAAGTGTTCCTCCGGTATTCGGGAGTTGCATAATCTCATAGTCATAGGAACATGTATAAGTCATGAAGAAAGCAACAACAATAAACTAAACGATCATTATGCTAAGCTAACAGATGGGTCTTGTCCATCATCATTCTCTAATGATGTGACCCCATTCATCAAATGATAAATGATAATCCCCAAGTGCAGGGAATCATCGTAGCAATTCCCAAAGGTGGAAGTGATAAGTATGGAGTGTCGAACCCACAAAGAGCTAAAGGTAAGATCAATATTCTCTCAAGTCCTATCTGCTACTGATACGACTCTAGCTACGTACACCGAACGTTTCCTTCCAATTAGAAAGGAGAAATAAAACTACGTTGTGGGTATGAAGAGGATAACTTTGCATGGTATCGGAGAGCTAAAATATAAAAGTAGGTGCTGTTATCATAAAGTTAGAATATATTGCTAAATATTATAAATAGCGAGTGTGGAATAATGATGGATTGGTGTGCGGAATTGTCCTAGGCAATTGTTAACAAGACCGGTAATCACTATTGAAATTTCATATGAGGGAGAGGCATAAGCTAACATACTTTCCCTTCTTGGATCATATGCACTTATGATTGGAACTCTAGCAAGCATCCGCAACTAGTAAAGATAATTAAGGTAAAACCCAACTATAGCATTTTAAGTATCAAGTCCCCTTTATCCCATACGCCGTGACCCACTTATCCGTGTTTATGCTTCTGTCACTCAAGCAACACAGACAATAAGTAAACCATGGACATATTGCAACACCCTACAGCGGGAATCCCTCACGCTTGCGCGACACGGAGGACACAATAGGACAGGACCAAAATAAAACATACAAATCATACCAATCTAGATCATCAATCAACCCAAAGACAAAGGATATCTACTCAAAACATCATAGGATAGCAACACATCATTGGATCATAATATGTGGCATAAAACACCATGTTCAAGTAGGGATTACAGCGGGTTGCGGGAGAGTGGACCGCGTAAAAGAGATGAGGATGGTGATGATGATGGTCATGTTGATGAACACGATCACCGCGGCGATGATTCCCCTCCCGATGGCACTCCGGCGCCACCGAGAGAGAGGAGGAGAGGTGCTCCCCCTTGTGCTTCCTCCTCCATGGCCTCCCCCCTAGATGGGGAGAGGTTCTCCCTCTGGTCCTTGGCCTTCATGGCGATGATGGCCCCTCCGGGATCCTCCTCCATGGCCTCCGGTGATGATGGTGTTGGGGAACGTAGTAATTTCAAAAAAATTCCTACGCACACACAGGATCATGGTGATGCATAGCAACGAGAGGGGAGAGTGTGTCCACGTACCCTCGTAGACCGAAAGCGGAAGCATTAGCACAACGCGGTTGATGTAGTCGTACATCTTCACGATCCGACCGATCAAGTACCAAACGCACGGCACCTTCGAGTTCTACACACGTTCAACTCGATGATGTCCCTCGAACTCCGATCCAGCCGAGCTTTGAGGGTGAGTTCCGTCAGCACGACGGCGTGGTGACGATGATGATGTTGCTACCGACGCAGGGCTTCACCTAAGCACTGCTACAATATTATCGATGTGGACTATGGTGGAGAGGGGCACCGCACACGGCTAAAAGATCCAAGAGATCAATTATTGTGTCTATGGGGTGCCCCTCTCCTCCGTATATAAAGGGGTGAGGAGAGGGCCAGCCAATGGGGGAGTCCTACTCCCACCGGGAGTAGGACTCCTCCTTTTCCTATTTGGAGAGGGAGAGGGAAGGAAGAGGAAGGAGGGAGGAAGGAAAGGGGGGTCGGCCCCCCTCCCAATTCGGATTGGGCTTGGGGGGGGGCGCCCCCTCCCTTGCTCCTTTCCCCTCCTTTCCACTAAATCCCATTAAGGCCCATATACCTCCCGGGGGGTTCCGATAACCTCCCGGTGCTCCGGTATTATCCCGATCTCACCCGGAACCATTCCAGTATCCAAATATAGTCATCCAATATATCGATCTTTACGTCTTGACCATTTCAAGACTCCTCGTCATGTCCGTGATCACATCCGGGACTCCGAACTACCTTCGTTACATCAAAACACATAAACTCATAATATAACCGTCATCGAACTTTAAGCGTGCGGACCCTACGGGTTCGAGAACTATGTAGACATGACCGAGACACGTCTCCGGTCAATAACCAATAGCGGAACCTGGATGCTCATATTGGCTCCTACATATTCTACGAAGATCTTTATCGGTCAAACCACATAACAACATACGTTGTTCCCTTTGTCATCGGTATGTTACTTGCCCGAGATTTGATCGTCGGTATCTCAATACCTAGTTCAATCTCGTTACTGGCAAGTCTCTTTACTCGTTCCGTAATACATCATCCCGCAACTAACTCATTAGTCACATTGCTTGCAAGGCTTATAGTGATGTGCATTACCGAGAGGGCCCAGAGATACCTCTTCGACAATCGGAGTGACAAATCCTAATCTCGAAATACGCCAACCCAACAAGTACCTTTGGAGACACCTGTAGAGCACCTTTATGATCACCCAGTTACGTTGTGACGTTTGGTAGCACACAAAGTGTTCCTCCGGTAAATGGGAGTTGCATAATCTCATAGTCATAGGAACATGTATAAGTCATGAAGAAAGCAATAGCAGAATACTAAACGATCAAGTGCTAAGCTAACGGAATGGGTCAAGTCAATCACATCATTCTCCTAATGATGTGATCCCGTTAATCAAATGACAACTCATGTCCATGGCTAGGAAACATAACCATCTTTGATTAACGAGCTAGTCAAGTAGAGGCATACTAGTGACACTCTGTTTGTCTATGTATTCACACAAGTATTATGTTTCCGGTTAATACAATTCTAGCATGAATAATAAACATTTATCATGATATAAGGAAATAAATAATAACTTTATTATTGCCTCTAGGGCATATTTCCTTCAGTCTCCCACTTGCACTAGAGTCAGTAATCTAGATTACACAGTAATGATTCTAACACCCATGGAGCCTTGGTGCTGATCATGTTTTGCTCGTGGAAGAGGCTTAGTCAACGGGTCTGCAACATTCAGATCCGTATGTATCTTGCAAATTTCTATGTGTGCCACCTGGACTTGATCCCGGATGGAGTTGAAGCGTCTCTTGATGTGCTTGGTTCTCTTGTGAAATCTGGATTCCTTTGCCAAGGCAATTGCACCAGTATTGTCACAAAAGATTTTCATTGGACCCGATGCACTAGGTATGACACCTAGATCGGATATGAACTCCTTCATCCAGACTCCTTCATTTGCTGCTTCCGAAGCAGCTATGTACTCCGCATCACACGTAGATCCCGCCACAACGCTTTGTTTAGAACTGCACCAACTGACAGCTTCACCGTTCAATGTAAACACGTATCCGGTTTGCGATTTAGAATCGTCCGGATTAGTGTCAAAGCTTGCATCGACGTAACCTTTTACGACTAGCTCTTTGTCACCTCCATAAATGAAAAACATATCCTTAGTCCTTTTCAGGTATTTCAGGATGTTCTTGACCGTTGTCCAGTGATCCACTCCTGGATTACTTTGGTACCTCCCTGCTAAACTTATAGCAAGGCACACATCAGGTCTGGTACACAGCATTGCATACCTGATAGAGCCTATGGCTAAAGCATAGGGAACATCTTTCATTTTCTCTCTATCTTCTGCAGTGGTCGGGCATTGAGTCTGACTCAACTTCACACCTTGTAACACAGGCAAGAACCCTTTCTTTGCTTGATCCATTTTGAACTTCTTCAAAACTTTGTCAAGGTATGTGCTTTGTGAAAGTCCAATTAAGCGTCTTGATCTATCTCTATAGATCTTGATGCCCAATATATAAGCAGCTTCACCGAGGTCCTTCATTGAAAAACTCTTATTCAAATATCCTTTTATGCTATCCAGAAATTCTATATCATTTCCAATCAACAATATGTCATCCACATATAATATTAGAAATGCTACAGAGCTCCCACTCACTTTCTTGTAAATACAGGCTTCTCCAAAAGTCTGTATAAAACCATATGCTTTGATCACACTATCAAAACGTTTATTCCAACTCCGAGAGGCTTGCACCAGTCCATAAATGGATCGCTGGAGCTTGCACACTTTGTTAGCTCCCTTTGGATCGACAAAACCTTCCGGTTGCATCATATACAACTCTTCTTCCAGAAATCCATTCAGGAATGCAGTTTTGACATCCATTTGCCAAATTTTGTAATCATAAAATGCGGCAATTGCTAACATGATTCAGACAGACTTAAGCATCGCTACGGGTGAGAAAGTCTCATCGTAGTCAATCCCTTGAACTTGTCGAAAACCTTTTGCAACAAGTCGAGCTTTGTAGACAGTAACATTACCGTCAGCGTCAGTCTTCTTCTTGAAGATCCATTTATTCTCAATGGCTTGCCGATCATCGGGCAAGTCAACCGAAGTCCATACTTTGTTCTCATACATGGATCCCATCTCGGATTTCATGGCCTCAAGCCATTTTGTGGAATCTGGGCTCACCATCGCTTCTTCATAGTTCGTAGGTTCATCATGGTCTAGTAACATAACCTCCAGAACGGGATTACCGTACCACTCTGGTGCGGATCTTACTCTGGTTGACCTACGAGGTTCAGTAACAACTTGATCTGAAGTTTCATGAGCTTCATCATTAACTTCCTCACTAATTGGTATAGATGTCACAGGAACCGGTTTATGTGATGAAATACTTTCCAATAAGGGAGCAGGTACGGTTACCTCATCAAGTTCTACTTTCCTCCCACTCACTTCTTTCGAGAGAAACTCCTTCTCTAGAAAGGATCCAAATTTAGCAACAGAAGTCTTGCCTTCAGATCTGTGATAGAAGGTGTACCCAACAGTTTCCTTTGGGTATCCTATGAAGACACATTTCTCCGATTTGGGTTCGAGCTTATTAGGTTGAAGTTTTTTCACATAAGCATCGCAGCCCCAAACTTTAAGAAACGACAACTTTGGTTTCTTGCCAAACCACAATTCATAAGGCGTCGTCTCAACGGATTTTGATGGTGCCCTATTTAACGTGAATGCAGCCGTCTCTAAAGTATAACCCCAAAATGATAGCGGTAATCAGTAAGAGACATCATAGATCGCACCATATCTAGTAAAGTACGATTACGACATTCGGACACACCATTACGCTGTGGTGTGATACGTCTCCAACGTATCTATAATTTATAAAGTATTCATGCTGTTATATTATCTATCTTGGATGTTTAATGGGCTTTATTATACACTTTTATATGATTTTTGGGACTAACCTATTAACATAGAGCCCAGTGCCAGTTTTTGTTTTCTCCTTGTTTTAGAGTATCGCAGAAAAGGAAAACCAAACGGAGTCCAATTGACGTGCAACTTGACGGAGATCATTTTTGGACCAGGAGAAGCCCACGGAGTACCGGAAGTAGGCCAGAGGAGTCCCGGGCTGCCCACGAGGGTGGGGGGCGCCCACCCCCCGGGGCGCGCCCCCTGCCTCGTGGACAGCCCGGAAACCCCCCTGACGTGAAATCAACACCAACACCTCTCATATATACCCAAACTTCCAGAAAGAAACCTAGATCGGGAGTTCCGCCGCCGCAAGCCTCTGTAGCCACGAGAAATCAATCTAGGCCCTCTCCGGCACCCTGCCGGAGGGAGCCATCATCACCGGTGGCCATGGAGGAGTATCCCGAAGAGGCCATCATCGCCATGAAGGCCAATGATCAGAGGGAGAACCTTTCCCCATCTAGGGGGGAGGCCATGGAGGAGGAAGCACAAGGGGGAGAACCTCTCCTCCTCTCTCTCGGTGGCGCCGGAGTGCCATCAAGGGGGGAATCATCGCCGCGGTGATCGTCTTCATCAACATCACCACCATCAACCCCATCCTCATCTCTCTTACGCGGTCCACTCTCCCGCACCCCGCTGTAATCCCTACTTGAACATGGTGCTTTATGCCACATATTATGATCCAATGATGTGTTGCCATCCTATGATGTTTTGAGTAGATATATTTTGTCCTTGGGTTGATTGATGATCTAGATTGGTACGAGTTGTATGTTTTACTTTGGTGCTGTCCTATGGTGCCCTCCGTGTCGCGCAAGCGTGAGGGATTCCCGCTGTAGGGTGTTGCAATACGTTCATGATTCACTTATAGTGGGTTGGTGAGTGACTGAAACACAAACCCGAGTAAGGGGGTTGTTGCGTATGGGAATAAAGAGGACTTGATGCTTTAATGCTATGGTTAGGTTTTACCTTAATGATCTTTAGTAGTTGCGGATGCTTGCTAGAGTTCCAACCATAAGTGCATATGATCCAAGTAGAGAAAGTATGTTAGCTTATGCCTCTCCCTCATATGAAATTGCAATGACGACTACCGGTCTTGTTAACAATTGCCTAGGACAATTCCGCACACCGATCCATCATTATTCCACACTCGCTATTTATATTATTTAGTAATATATTCTAACTTTATTGCCTAGGACAATTCCGCACACCGATCCATCATTATTCCATCTTGTAGGCAAAGTACTTGTCAGAGGTCTCATACCTCTCGACTTGGGCATGAGTCTGAAATACCAATTTCAGCTCTTGGAACATCTTATATGCTCCGTGGCGTTCAAAACATTTTTGAAGTCCCGGTTCTAAGCCGTAAAGCATGGTGCACTAAACTATCAAGTAGTCATCATACCGAGCTTGCCAAACGTTCATAACGTCTGCATCTGCTCCTGCAATAGGTCCGTCACCTAGAGGTGCATCAAGGACATAATTCTTCTGTGCAGCAATGAGGATAATCCTCAAATCACGGATCTAGTCCGCATCATTGCTACTATCATCTTTCAACATAGTTTTCTCTAGGAACATATCAAAAATAAACGGGGAGCTACATCACGAGCTATTGATCTACAACATAGTTATGCAAATACTATCAGGTACCAAGCTCATGATAAATTAAAGTTCAATTAATCATATTACTTAAGAACTCCACTTAGATAGACATCCCTCTAATCATCTAAGTGATCACGTGATCCATATCAACTAAACCATGTCTGATCATCACGTGAGATGGAGTAGTTTTCAATGGTGAACATCAGTATGTTGATCATATCTACTATATGATTCACGCTCGACCTTTCGGTCTCAGTATTCTGAGGCCATATCTGCATATGCTAGGCTCGTCAAGTTTAACCCGAGTATTCTGCGTGTGCAAAACTGGCTTGCACCTGTTGTATGTGAGCGTAGAGCTTATCACACCCAATCATCACGTGGTGTCTCGGCACGACGAACTGTCGCAATGGTGCATACTCAGGGAGAACACTTGTACCTTGAAATTTAGTGAGGGATCATCTTATAATGCTACCGCCGTACTAAGAAAAATAAGATGCATAAAGGATAAACATCACATGCAATCAATATAACTGATATGATATGGCCATCATCATCTTGTGTCTTTGATCTCCATCTCCAAAGCATCGTCATGATCACCATCGTCACCGGCTTGACACCTTGATCTCCATCGAAGCATCGTTGTCGTCTCCCCAACTATTGTTACTACGACTATCGCTACCGCTTAGTGACAAAGTTAAGCAATTACATGGCAATTGCATTTCATACAATAAAGCGACAACCATATGGCTCCTGCCAGTTGCTGATAACTGTTACAAAACATGATCGTCTCATACAACAATTTATATATCATCACGTCTTGACCATATCACATCACAGCAAGCCCTGCAAAAACAAGTTAGACGTCCTCTACTTTGTTGTTGCAAGTTTTACGTGGCTGATACGGGCTTAGCAAGAACCGTTCTTACCTACGCATAAAAACCACAACGATTTTTTGTCAAGTGTGCTTTTTTAACCTTCAGCAAGGACTGGGCGTAGTCACAGTCGATTCAACTAAAGTTGGAGAAACAGACACCCACTAGCCACCTGTGTGCGAAGCACGGCGGTAGAACCAGTCTCATGAACGCGGTCATGTAATGTTGGTCTGGGCTGCTTCATCCAACAATACCGCCGAATCAAAGTATGCCATGCTGGTAAGCAGTATGACTATTATCGCCCACAACTCTTTGTGTTCTACTCGTGCATATAACATCTATGCATAGACCTAGCTCGGATGCCACTGTTGGGGAACGTAGTATTCCAAAATTTTGCCTACGATCACGCAAGATCTATCTAGAGAAGCATAGCAACGAGCAGGGAGAGTGTGTCCACGCACCCTCGTAGACCGAAAACGGAAGCGTTAAGTAACGCGGTTGATGTAGTCGAACGTCTTTGCGATCCAACCGATCAAGTACCGAACGCATGACACCTCCGCGATCTGCACACGTTCAGCTCGGTGATGTCCCTCGAACTCTAGATCCAGTTGAGGCCGAGGAAGAGTTTTGTCAGCACGATGGCGTGGTGACGGTGATGATGAAGTTACCGATGCAGGGCTTCGCCTAAGCACTACGACAATATGACAGAGGTGGAAATCTGTGGAGGGGGGCACCGCACACGGCTAAAAATCAACTTGTGTCTCTGGGGTGCCCCCTGCCCCCGTATATAAAGGAGCAAAGGGGAGGCCGGCCGACCCTCATAGGGCGCGCCCAAGGGGGGAAATCCTACTCCAAGTAGGAGTTGGATCCCCCCTTTCCTAGTCCAACTAGGAGAAGAAGGAAGGAGAGGGGAAAGAGAAGGAAGGAGGGGGCGCCGCCCCTTCCCCTAGTCCAATTCGGACTAGGCCCATGGGGGGCGCGCGGCCAGCCCTTGGCTGCCCCTGTCTCTCTCCCCTTGGCCCAATAAGGCCCATTACTTCTCCGGTGGATCCGATAACCCTTCCGACACTCCGATATTTATCCCATGACCCCCGGAACTCATTCGGTGTCCGAATAACATCGTCCAATATATCATTCTTTATGTATCGACCATTTTGAAACTCCTCGTCATGTCCGTGATCACATCCGGGACTCCGAACTACCTTCGATACATCAAATCACAAAACTCATAATACATATCGTCATCGAACGTTAAGCGTGCGGACCCTACGGGTTCGAGAACTATGTAGACATGACCGAGACTCATCTTCGGTCAATAACCAATAGCGGAACCTGGATTCTCATGTTGGTACCTACATATTGTACGAAGATCTTTATCGGTCAAACCGCACAACAACATACGTTGTTCCCTTTGTCATCGGTATGTTACTTGCCCGAGATTCGATCGTCGGTATCATCATACCTGGTTCAATCTCGTTACTGGCAAGTCTCTTTACTCGTTCCGTAATGCATCATCCCGCAACTAACTCATTAGTCACATTGCTTGCAAGGCTTATAGTGATGTGCATTACCGAGAGGGCCTAGAGATACCTCTCCGACAATCGGAGTGAAAAATCCTAATCTCGATCTATGCCAACTCAACAAACACCATCGGGGACACATGTAGAGCATCTTTATAATCACCCAGTTACGTTGTGACGTTTGATAGCACACTAAGTGTTCCTCCGGTATTCGGGAGTTGCATAATTTCATAGTCATAGGAACATGTATAAGTCATGAAGAAAGCAATAGCAATAAACTAAATGATCATTATGCTAAGCTAACGGATGGGTCTTATCCATCACACCATTCTCTAATCATGTGATCCCGTTCATCAAATGACAACATATGTCTATGGCTAGGAAACTTAACCATCTTTGATTAACGAGCTAGTCTAGTAGAGGCATACTAGGGACACTCTGTTTGTCTATGTATTCACACATGTACTAAGTTTCCGGTTAATACAATTCTAGCATGAATAATAAACATTTATCATGATATAAGGAAATATAAATAACAACTTTATTATTGCCTCTAGGGCATATTTCCTTCAGGACTCCCCTCCTTAGGCGCGCCCCCTAGGACCGGCCGGCCTCCCCCTCCCTCCTTTATATACGTGGGGAGGGGGGCACCCTAGAACACACAAGTTGGTCTTTTAGCCGGGTGCGGTGCCCCCCTCCACAGTTTCACGCCTCGGTCATATCGTCGTAGTGCTTAGGCGAAGCCCTGCGCCGGTAACTTCATCATCACCGTCACCACGCCGTCGTGATGATGAAACTCTCCCTCGGCCTCAACTGGATCAAGAGTTCGAGGGACGTCACCGAGCTGAACGTGTGCAGAACGTGGAGGTGCCATGCGTTCGGTACTTGGATCAGTTGGATCGCGAAGACGTTCGACTACATCAACCACATTACTAAACGCTTCCGCTTTCGGTCTATGAGGGTATGTGGACACACTCTCCCCGCTCGTTGTTATGCTTCTCCTAGATAGATCTTGCGTGATCGTAGGCAATTTTTTTGAAGTACTACGTTCCCCAACAAGCATCTCCTAGGTATAACTTGCAATCGGGGATATAGATGCCATCAGGCATTGCCATGCTGTCAGCAAGAATGTTAGCATCATGGGCTCATCCTTCCCAACCAGTCAACACATATGTGAACTTTAGATCGAAGTCAAGAGCAACAAGCCTCGCTTATGTAGTGCTTTCTACCCATGTATGTTGCATCTTGTGTCCTCGGCACTCTATCAGTGATGTGAGTACCATCTATGGCGCCAATACAATCCTATGATGGCATGAAAACGTATTATTATGGTTGATGACAACATTGCAAGCATGTTATGGCATGAAATACGAGTAATGCTCACCTTGAAATACTGATACCATCTTGTGCTAGTGTGAATCTTGTGCGAAGTTTGCCCGATTGGTGCCTTGATCATCTCTCCTCCGAACTCCCTAATATCATAAAGACTTGCTTGAAATGTCGGGAAATTGTTTCACTAGATCTCTTTTATGTGTTGTGAATAATCATGAACCTTTGATTATGATCGACGACATGAAGGAACATGGCAACTTGCTCTTCCACAGTGGTGTGGATGCTATCTTCGGGTAGCCCCGTGCTCCAAAGGTATTCACAAGCATGGAAAATGATGCTCTTCACATTTGAAGCATGTTCACAACCTCTACATCATTGCTGTTGTAGATGTAGTTCAGATTGGTGATCTTCTCCCTATCTCGAATGAACAGTGGACCATACATAATGACAAGCTTTTCACTATGATGGGACTACTCTCTGGTAAATGAATGCGAGGAAGAGGGCACAACTGTCATGGCTGCACGCGTGGATGAGGTCATTGAAGTGACCCCACACATGGAAGAGGCCGCGGTAGCTGCGAAACGCGCTTGCGGCATCCGGGCTTATGAATTGTAGACACACATCAATGTTTGATGTACAATCTAAAAAAAGTTTTAGCTCCTAATTTGACCTACACTAATAGAAACAAAAAAGAGAAATCGGATGTGAATAATGTCAAAATACTGTTCACCCAAAGCTCCACTATTCACATTCGAATTTGTCTTTTTTAATTCTCTAACTGTACATCAATTTTTGAGCTGTTTCTTTCCAGAGTTATCGACACACCCCGTAGATATGTTGTCAAATAATTTCAGAACTTTTTGAAATGTCTAAATATAAATTTTTGTAATTGATCTCATTGATCTCACCTAATGTGAGATCATATACTAGCCTCCCCCGTCCAAGCTTTCAATGATATAAGTTGGAGGTTTGATCTTAGTTACCTATGTATTATCCTAAAGTATGCTCAAATAAGAATCATTTATTCTTCGTTTTATCTATCTTTTTAGGAGAGTCAATTGATGGGTAAAATACCAATTTTAGGCAATATTTCCTGCAGCAACACACGTGGTATCATCTAGTTATTGCTGTGATGAAGGGCTTGCTGGAGAATAGGGTATTTAATCCTTTTATGATTTCTCGTGAACAAAATCGAGTTGCACGCTTCTTAGTGGATTATGGTCGTCGTGGGGATAGCACCGCATGTTGGCTTAACGAATCCCCTGCTTTATTGCTGAATTGGCATGAACGATTGTATCTTATCAATATTTTTTGTTTTGAGAGGTCCGTGCTCTGTTTACTGCTCCGTTTTCATGCTTGGACCAATGCTATTTGGCGCACGAGTCACTGGTTAGCGACCATGCGCGCACCCCTAGCTCCCCGCGTGTACATTTTTGAGCCAGCCCAATTAGCTTTTTCCCGGTTCTTGGGAAGGTTCTATACCTTCCCAGACCGTGTTTTCTCTTCTTTTTGTGTTTTTTTCACTTTTTTCATTTTCGTTCAGTCCTTTCTTTTTTTCTTTTTTAGTTTCTATTTTTCAAACATATTTTTTCCAAATTTTGTGAACATTTTTCAAAATAATGAACTTTTCAAATTCATGAACATTTTTATGTACCCGTGGACATCTTTCAAATTCGAGAACAATTTCTGAAATTGTTAACATATATTAAATTTGCGATTTTTTATTAAATTCATGCTCTTTTGTAAATTATATGAACATTTTTTTTGAATTCAAGAACAATTTTTCAAACTCATTCACATTATTTCTTTATTTTTTAAATCCCAATCATATTTGAAGTGCGGAACTGTTTTTAAACCTCAAAAAAATTTATATAGAAGAAAAAAAGAAAATAAAAAATTAACGAAAAGAAAACAGGGGCACCGCGCCCTTATGGGCTGGCCAAAAGCACGCGCGAAATAGGAGCTCCTGTTCGGCGCCTTAAGCGCCCGAACAGGTTCCTGGTGCCCGCTGCAGCGCCTTGTTGGGCTAGCCCGCGACGGGAAAGGCAGCTAACAGAAATTGCCAGAAAAACGCAAAAGGTGGCTGCTTCAGGAATCGAACTCGCATCGCTCGCAAAGGCAAGGCTTCTTTGAGCTTAGCTGACTACTGCAATGATTGGACACCTGTGATTTTAATTGCGCTAACTATGCCTGAAGTAGTATGGCCGCGCTATTTATTTATCATTTATTTCTATTTACTTTGATAAAATCATGAATTTAAAAAAGTTCATCGATTTTGAGACAAAATTTCACCAACTTAAAAAAAGTTCATCGATTTTGAGAAATAGTTCACCGATTTTGGAAAAAAGTTTAAAAAGTTCATCATTTTGAAGAAAGAGTTCATCATTTTCAGAAAAATGTTCATCGGTTTTAAAAAAAATATCGTTTTTGACAAAAAGTTCGTCGAGTTTGAAAAAATAGTTCATAGATTTGGAAAAAAGTTCACAAATTTAAAGGAAAAATTCATCAATCTTGACAAAAAGTTCATCAGATTTGGAAAAAGCTCATCAAATTTAAAAAAGTTTATCAAATGTGAATTTTTTATTGAATTAGATTTTTTTTCGTCAATTTAAGAAAACGTGGATGTATTTAAAAAAACATGGAACGATGAAGGAAAAAAATAGAAAAAAACAGAAAACAGAAAAAATGAAAAACCTAAAACAGAGAAAAACGAAAGGAAAGATGATAAGGTGAAAAGGTGATTGAACTTATCGCATCAAGTTCCTGTGGCAGGGTGGTTACCACAGTGCGCCCTGAACCAGGAATCCTTGGTTCGATTCTCACCTCTCGCGGAATTTTTGCGCTTTGATGAATACGCGAGCGAAATGGGCCGAGCCCAGCTCAGACGAAAAATACGGTTTGTCTCCCGTCGAGCCCAATTCAGACGTCCCAGTGTTGGGCTTTGTTAGTGCCACCGCTCAAAAAGGAAAAAAGTGGTTTAGTGCCACATCGCTTAGGGAGAGCCGACGGAAGCTGTTTATATGCACGCGTCGTGATTAGGTGTTCACCACGCAGCAAGCCTGGTAAGCTATGAAAAAGCATCATGGATAATTGGCGTATCTGCAAGCTTGCGGGCAGTTCTCAGGGTATGATGAGTCCGATAGAATAGGATTAGGCAGCCACAAAACTGCTTGACCTGCTAAATAGCACTCCGTCATGGAGTGCCTAAGCTTTTTTTTAATATACATTTCGACTGTCAGAAGATGTATATATACAGGATTGCCTAAGTTTTTTCTTATATATATTTCGAGTTTCAGAAAAAAAATATCTCTAAGAGCCGTTCGTTCCAATTCCTTGGGTTCAGTTCCCTTCGCATGCTAAATAGCAAGGGGTCGGGCTCTCCTGCTGGGAGCCCTGCACGCACTATGCTGCAGGGCCAACCGGTGGCTGACACTTGTCCTCGTAGGTCCCAACACTTAGTTGGCTTAATTTTTGTTTTTCTTAATTTACTGAAAATTCTATCTCTTTGTAGCAGTCACTAAGCGACCATGATTCTTCTGACTTTGAGCTTCCACGAGAGAGAATTCCCGGAGGTGAGGTCCGCAGCCGGTGATCGTGGCCATGCCCAGCGGCAGGACATGAGCTTTCGTAGCTAGCGTAGGCGTTGCCCGCCTCCCGTGAGCCCAAGCCTGGGCCAAGGCAGTGCCAACTGCTCACATGTCGCAATTCCCCTAGCATAGAAACAGAGGAGGAAGAACATCAACAGAAGGTAGCACATATGTACGTACTGATGTCTTGATGTCCAACTTCACTTATCCATTTTTCTTTGTTTCCGATTACCTCGCCGTCTCCTTCCCTCCATAGGCAGGGTGAAGCAGGTGAAGGAAATATGCCCTAGAGGCAATAATAAAATTATTATTTTATATTTCCTTATATCATGATAAATGTTTATTATTCATGCTATAATTATATTAACCGGAAACTTGATACATGTGTGAATACATAGACAAACAGAGTGTCCCTAGTATGCCTCTACTTGACTAGTTCGTTAATCAAAGATGGTTAAGTTTCCTGACCATAGACATGTGTTGTCATTTGATAAACGGGATCACATCATTAGAGAATGATGTGATGGAAAAGACCCGTCCATTAGCTTAGCATTATGATCGTTTAGTTTTATTGCTATTGCTTTCTTCATGACTTATACATATTCCTCTGACTATGAAATTATGCAACTCCTAAATATTGGAGGAACACCTGTGTGCTATCGAACGTTACAATGTCGTGACTAGGTGTTCACCAGGCAGGAAGCCTGATAAGCTATTATAAAAGCATCATGGATAATTGACGTATCTGTAAGCTTGCGAGCAGTTCTCAGGGTATGATGAGCCCGATAGAATAGGATTGGTAGCCAAGCCGCTCTCAGGCCTCATCAACCCTGATCACACAAAACCGCTTGACTTGCTAAATAGCACTCTGTCATGGAATGCCTAAGCTTTTTTTTTTTAATATATATTTCGACTGTCAAAAGATGTATACATACAGGATTGTTATCTTGAAAGGGAAATCAAAATGTTAGAGATTTTGCTACTCTAGTGAAATGAACTAGACGGTGATTCAGCTCCACTCAACCCGATGGATAGCAACATCTGTCAACGATTCATTGTGTTTGTGAATACATGTGTCAAAGTATGATATGCTTGCGGCTCTTTGGCTACGTCTCAATGAACATCACATATTGACCTCCTAGCTTTCTTCCTTGCTGCCTACTGCTAGAAGTAGGCTCTACTTATCACAGTAAAAATCTCGTGCAAAAAAAGAAAAGAAAAATCACAGTAAAAAGCAACAGAGATCATAAAAATGACGACAAACACACTTGTAAATATGCACATTAGGACATCTCCAACGCAGACCCTCAGACCGCACACGTTCAGACCGTGCGATCGAAACATGTTTTGCCATCCAACGGGGTCATATATCCGTTCGTTGCCAGTGTGGACATCATTTTTTCCGCAAACCCGAGGGGAGAGGGGTTTGAGGGAGTCCGGACCGCTCCCATCCACGCCTCTGACAAATTGGCCACCCAAAACACTCTCCCTCGCCGCGCGCTTTCTCGCCCGTAGCAATCAGCGCCGCATTCATGCCTGCCCAAAGCGGACGCAACCTCTCTAGAGCCGGCAGTGAAGCGGCACACCAACCGACATCGTCGCCCGCTGCATTCGCCTTCTCTCCGCATTGAAGCAACATATCCGGTCCTTACCTTCCTCCATTAAACTGGAGTGCCAGCCGAGAAACCTACTCCGACGCCCCGAGCGACATGGCATCTGCCCGCTATTTAAACGTGGCCACTGGCCAGGCTTTGGGCAAAAGCTGCACCACAGCTCCGCTCTCCATCTCCTATGTGCACCCGCCATGGCCTCGAGCTCTGAAGCCCCGTGACACGACATCACTGGCGAGCAGAATAAGGAGCTCTCGGGTATTGCAGCTAGATGGCTGGCCTGTTGAGCTAGCCGGATACATGCTCGCTTTCCAGCGAGCTCTCTGGATGGCTGCGACGCTCACGAGCCAACGGAGGAAAAGCCGATGCCACCCCCATCGCTGGTCCAGCCGGCATCACCATGGGCGAGGCACGAGAGGACGACAAGGGCATCGTGGCGGACAAGCAATGGCACATAGAGGTGCAAGTCGATGACGTAGTCATCATGGTGGACGTGGACGTGCACGAGCAGGACGCTTTGCTCATGTCCTACTGCGCCACCCGCGAAATCCACCACGAGCAAATGCGGCATCGCATCTTGCGGGCAGAGAAAGAAGCCGCCTATGCGGAGATCGACGAGGCGGTGACGCAAGTTTACGACGGCACGGACGACACTGCTAGCTCCGTGTCGGTCGCGCCCAGCTGCCATGATGATGAAGCCGGCACATCCGTGGGCACCACTGGCAGCGAGGATGAGTAGACCAAAGGCGGCCACCGCCCCGCTCGGGTCCCAAAAAGGCCACCACGCCGTTGCGCCGGGCCACATAGCCGGCGTCTTGCCCAGTTCGTGAAGGCATAGGCCACCATCACCGTCTTCCACCGTTCTAAAACCAACCACTGATTTGGGCTTCATGGAGGCGGATGTTATTCTTCCCCTCCTGCCGAAGCATATTCTCTAGGGCTCACGGCGTTCCTGTAAGCTTGTTGCTGGACATAGGGAAGATATGGGGTGGGAAACGGGCGTCGAGAAGGCCGGTCGTAGAATAGGTTGGAATAGGCTAGCCTAGTCAGCTATATTTTAGTTCAAATATGTCTGAAATATAAATGATTTCGTCTGGTTTAGATGAAAATTATCTGGTTTGCATGTAATTCGTCTCCTTTGGTCCCACATCAGTTTCCGCGTATTGGTCCCCCTCTCCACCGGTCCACGGACAAATTCGATGTTTGGGGGTCTGCGCTGGAGATGCCCTTACCTAGAGTAATGTACATCTTTTTTTTGGATTTTTTTATCTATACATCTTCAATCATGGCAGTACAGCAAACATAAAAAATAAAAAAAATTACATCCAGATCCGTAAACCACCTAGCGACGACTACAAGCATTGAAGCGAGCCTAAAGCGTGCTGCTGTCATCGCCCCTCCCTTGCCAGAGCTGGACAATAGTTGTTGTAGTAGACAGTCGGGAAGTCGTCATGCTAAGCCCCCATATGACCAGCGCCCAGAATAGCAACCGTCGCTGTTGAAGAATAGATTGGAAGGATCGAACCTCAAGACACGCGAACGTAGACGAACTATGACTAGATTCAAGCAAATTCAAATCAGTCGGAGACACACCTCCACATATCCACCAACGATGCTAAACGCTCCACTGGGACAGGGGCTAGGCAGGGAGAACATTGTTTCATCTTCAGAGAAGCCTCGTTGTCTTGTCTTCCTGAGCAGGACACAAACCCTAACAAAATACGAAGAAATATCTACAAATAGAGCCCTCCCGCCGTCAAGGACCGGGATCCATCGCGCCACCATACCTCTAAGGCCACCGGAGACGAGCCGGACCGGCGGCGCCGCCAACATGAGGCAGTGGAACCCATCAAGGGTTGTGTACATCTATGTCCATATTCTTCTCTATGTAAGAAAGAAGCATCAAGAAGAATATGTTTGCTTGCACCTTTTCTCCAAGATGAATTTCATATAGCATCGCCCACTTCTGCAGATTGAATTTATCAACTTGTACCCATCCAGTCTTGGCATGTAAGTAACCGGGGTTTCAAGCACCATCGAATAAGCAAGCCTTTGTAAGGCTGTCATTAGGTAGCAAACAACATTGGGGTGGTGGCGCAGTTGGCTAGCGCGTACGTCTCATAGCTATACGTGAGTGATCCTATCTTCAGATGCCACGAGCAACTCTGAACTTTGTTCTTTTTTTCCCCTATCTTTTTTGTGCTCGCTGGATTGGCTAGCTAAGCAGATCACAAGGCAGTTAGTACGTGATTGTTAGAACTGCACAGTGCACACACACATGCGTACATACTCGGCTAAGTAAACTTAAGCTGCCAGCTAGTCACCGCACAGCTCCCTAGCTGCATCAAAAATGGTCATAGTAAGGTTCTCTGCACTTCACCCGATCGCCGGCAAAATCAAGAAAGGTGGCCACAGAGTAGACGAACGCCACCACGGAGACCCCGAGAAGATACCTAGCAAATCAACACGAGAACGATGTCAGTCCACGAGCTGGGCTGACGGCCGGTGGTTCACACGATTATTATGGCACTGGGCTTTTCGTTTCGTTTGGGCCGTATCAAGGCGCACACGTGTGATGTTGATATGATATTACTATACAATACAGTACGGTTGATGCTGTCGATATGATATTACAATACAGTACGGTTTTTATTAGGCCCACATCGCTTACGGAGAGGAGATGGCCGCAGTTTATATGCATGTTTCGTGACGTGGTGGTCACCAGGCAGCAAGCCTGGTAAGCTATCTCAAAAAACAACAACCAGCAGTCTAATTGGTTAATAGGCATGCAAGTAGATCTCAGGGTCTGACGCCATGATCGTAGTACAACTTGCCATGCAGGCGGCTCTCAGGTGTCAATGTGCCCTGAGTGAAAAACTTGACATGCCCACACCACTCCGACATGGTTTTTTTCCGAGTTCAGAAGATATACACGATAGGTTACAAAAAATTGAACTGCAATATATAGTAGTAATTGCTATTGCAAGAACACAACATGTGAACTTATTCGGACGTGCAAATCCGGTGCCTCCATCCGTATCCGTGGCATGAGTGGCTCAAAGCTCGGAAGGCGCTGGGTGGCCCGAGTGTCAGGAATTTTTTTGTACAAAACACCCTCATATTTTATTTAATCACGTAGGAGAAAATGCGTGATGCAGGAGCCCTCGTGATCACCAACTGCATTGCAGACAGAGGTTCTCCACCGTGCCATACTATGCTCAATTCATATTGAAGAGGTCGAACTCTATATATTGCATTGATATGCAAATAGTAACTTTGGAGCACGGGCATATTGTGTTTTTTTTCAAAGTTCAAAGAAACGGATTTTTACAGCTAAAATATTTCTAATTTTTTTGTACATGCACACATAGAAGTGTAACACATTCAGGTTTTTTTAATCAAAATCTAAGCTTTTATGTGAGAGATAAAAAGATAAGTAATATTGAGCAAAATTTGAAAGTCACTTAGAGCAAATGCATACGTTTTTGTGTGAAAACAATCAACTCCTTTTGAAACTTTTAAGTGCTGGTTTTAGAAACGTGCTTCGTGGCCACCGTGCTCCAAAAATCCACTTTGGTTGCTATGTACATCTTCATGCAATTCTTTTTATATATGGCGCTTCTATGGACCCGCACAAGTTTTATTTCTATTTTTTCAAGTTCTTTATTTTTATGTTCATATTATTTTTACCATTCATAAAAAGAAATGTAAGAGAAAATTACAATTTCCATAAAATTATAGAAAGCGTTAGTACATTTAAAAAATGTTCAACATGTTTTTGGAAAATCTTACACATGTATTAAAAAATTATAACGTGTTTTTGGAAAATGTTATTCTTGCATTAAAAAATTGGCAATGTGTATTTAAAAATAGTTCAACATGCATTAAATTATTCTATTACATATTGGATAAATGCATTAAAAAGTTCAACACTACACATTTTCAAAATTTTGTGAACATTTTTCAAAATAATGAACTTTTCAAATTCATGAACATTTTTATGTACCCGTGAACATATTTCAAATTTAAGGGCATTTCATACTAATTCGTGAAACTTTTCTAAAATTGTTAACATATATT
>NC_057799.1:40212031-40217462 GCF_018294505.1 Triticum aestivum | reverse complement strand
CAAGAACAATTTTTCAAACTCATTCACATTATTTATTTATTTTTGAGATCCCAACCATATTTGAAATGCCGAATTATTTTTAAACCCCAAAAAAATTATATAAAAGAAAAAACAGAAAATAGAAATTTAACGAAAAGAAAACAGGGCTGGCAAAATGCATGCACACGAAATAGGAGCTCCCATCAGCGAGCTCCTCTTCGGCGCCCGCTGCAGCGCCTTTTTGGGCTAACCCGCGATGGGAAAGGCAGCGAACAGAAATCACCAGAAAAACGCAAAAATGTCGCTGCTTCAGGAATCGAACTCGCATCGCTCGCGCAGGCAAGGCTTCTTCGAGCATAGCTGACAACCACATTGATTGGACACTTGTGATTTTAATTGCGCTAACTATGCATGAAGTAGTATAGCCGCGCTATTTATTTATCATTTTTATTTACTTGTATAAAATCATGAATTTTAAAAAGTTCATCGATTTTGAGACAAAATTTCACAAACTTAAAAAAAGTTCATCGATTTTGGATTTTTTTTTTAAAATTTTTATCATTTTGAAGAAAGAGTTCATCATTAAAAAAAATGTTCGTCGGTTGAAAAAAAATATCGGTTTTGAAAAAAGTTCATCGAGTTTGAAAAAATAGTTCATCGATTCGGAAAAAATTCACAAATTTAAAGGAAATATTCATCAATCTTGACAAAAAGTTCATCAAATTTTAAAAAAGTCCATCGGATTTGGAAAAAGCTCATCGAATTGAAAAAAAAGTTTATCAAATGTGAAAAAATTTCATTGAATTAGAAAAATAGTTCGTAAATTTAAGAAAACGTGGATGTATTTGAAAAAATCATGGAACGAGGAAGAAGGAAAAATAAAACAGAAAACAAGAAAAAATGGAAAAAAAACGGAGAAAAACGAAAGAGAAGATGATAAGGTGAAAAGGAGATTTAATTTATTGCGGTAAGGTCCTTTGGCAGGGTGGTTACCACAGTGCGCTCTGAACCAGGAATCCTTGGTTCGATTCTCACCTCTAGCGGAATTTTTGCTCTCGCGGAATTTTTGCGCTTTGATGAATACGCGAGCGAAAGAGATGCGAACGAAATGGGCCGAGCCCAGCTCAGACGAAAAATAGGGTTTGCCTCCCATCGAGCCCAATTCAGACGTCCCAGTGTTGGGCTTTTCGTTTGCCCTAGACAAGAGGTGCACACTTTTGGTCGAGGAGTTGTCGGAAACAAAAAAAACGTAGTACCGTTTTAGTACTTTGTTAGTGCCACCGCTCAAAAAGGAAAAAAGGAAAAGCTGCTCTCGGGCCTCATCACCCCTGATCGCACAAAACTGCTTGACTTGCTAAATAGCACTCCGTCATGGAGTGCCTAAGCTTTTTTTTAATATATACTAGTACAAATGCCCGTGCATTGCAACGGGCGTAGAATCTTGCAAAAATCTGCTCCATGTATCCTTACGCGCCATTTCTTATATTCAAATTTGATAAACGTCGGTATTAATGTTACACTAATTAGAGGTTGTTAAGTTTGTTTCTTTGGTTCTGCCTATACGAACATAGCAAAGGATACCACTGCAGATATCTACAGCAAAATAATTCATTAAAATAATCTGCTCTATTTACAATCAGTATTCTGGTCTTAACTATCTTGCAAGTAAAATGAAGACCTACCAAATAATTCATTAATTGGATGATATGTAGGAAAACAAAGGGAAAAACACTGGGCTATCATCTTCTGACTTGTCTTGCTTCTGAAGATCAGACATGTTCTCAGCTATCATTCTAATATACATCTAGAGAATCAGGAAGTAAAAGTAGAGAGAAAGATTACACAGAATCTGGCAACCATAATAGGATAGAGACATGCAACAACAATAAGAAAAGACAATGAAAGATTTTAGTGAACATGTCTGATAACCTGCAGAATGGCACATATCATTCCAAATTCTAATGTTTACATATCAGTCTAGGAAAGAGATAACTAAATCATGCAAAAGAAGTGCGTAAAAATGGAACAAATTTAATATCCACATAGTTACAAATTGTCATTAAAACATTGTCAATTGTGTACTTCTATTAATTCAGCGGATAATGGAGACAATCAACAGTGCCAAACTATAACAGGCTTGCTCTAATAACTGCATCAGATCAATCGTCTAGCACATTCAAATTGCAGAGAGAGAACAAGCAAATCAAGTAAAAAAATAGAAGAGCAGCCGTGGGAGAACTTACAACTATTCTTGCCTCCAGATTTCTTTTCTAGGCTGTTCACATGTGCTCCCTTGATTGCATGGAGGCCTAAAGCAGTCAAGGTTTTCTCGACGAGACACCGGCATCCTAAGGGGGGTGGGGATGTATAGATATGAAGGGAAGGGATCTCCGCCAGATCCGGTGACCTGGAGAGGATGTGCCGCGGTGGGGAGGAGGGGCGCGGGCTTCTGCTCCGCCGTCCAGATCGGGGGTGTGCACGGCGAGATGGCACCGTCTCCATTGTAGAGGGCTCACCGCTTTAAGGGAAGGTGGGAGACGACAACTCTTCCTCCTCTGGTCGTCCGCTGGCGGCCGGGGCGGCACCAGATCGCCCTTGCTTGTTCATAAAGGCCACTCTCGGCATAGGCATGTAACAAGGAAGTCACAGATAAGCCTGTTATGAATCATAACTTTGAAACACAACTATAATAATAATATTATACCTGTGATATTGAATTTTCACTGCCGGTTTATATGACCTGTGTAGTAAGGGTGATAACCCAATCTTTAGAAATCAAGACTTCCAAATGTTTATGATTATCATATGATGGCGACTTATCATTCAAAGTCAAACCGGGTTAAATAGCAACCACCCATATACACTTTAGATATGATCAAAAGAGCTTCAAATAAAATCCAAAAATTGTTTGCAAAAAGAGACTTCAAAAAATTTGAGGCTTCTGGTTCGAATACGATCAGAAAATCATCCCAAAGGGGTTAAGCTAAGATTCGAATACGATCATATAGCCCCCAGTGGCTTTGGCGTTGCCGATCAAAAGGGTACCGACAGCTATGTTCTCTTTGGTTCGAATACGACCTATGTTTGAACAGGAAGCCCCCAAATGACCTTGAGAGTTGTTTAACGACGCTGATTCGAATACGATCCACGTCGGTTCCCAAAAGGGGTTGAGCTATGATTCGAATACGATCAAGAAGCCCCCTAATGAGCTCGGCAGTGTGCCGATCAAGAGGGTACCGATAGCTATGTTCTCTTTGGTTCGAATATGACCTATGTTTGAACAGGAAGCCCCCTAGTGATCATGAGAATATTTAACGACTCTGATTCGAATACGATGAGGGTCACACCAAAAGGGTTAAACTAAATTTGAATACGATCAGCTCCCAATGGTCATTAAAGCAGGGTACCTATGTTTGAGTTGTGCTTTGTAACAGACTCTCTTTGGTCCCTTCAATTTTTTCTGAGAACTCGAGCTTCGCGAGAGATAAATTCTTTTTGAACCGGATATGTGAGAGCTTCTCTTGAACCGGATTTCGAACCGGATATGTGAGAGCTTCTCTTGAACCGGATTTCGAACCGGATATGTGAGAGCTTCCCTTGAGCCGGATGTTGAACCGGAATTCTTCATTTTGAGCTGGAAATTTTCTGATGGCCTTTAAACTGGCAATATTTACTGAGCCATGTCCATGTAACCCCCGAGTCTCAAGGCGGCTCGAGGAGTTGTCTTTGAGATTCTCCATATTTGACCATAGCAGAAGGTGTATATCATTGGTGTTGATAGCGCGATGTGAATCCACAGAATGTTGAGGTGACTGTGGCGGGTTATAAATGATCCTGTATGAGCCGTGTCAGCAACTCGGCCAATGGTTCCTTCCAACTGGATGTTTTGAAGTTAACCAAACTATGGTGGCGGCGACTTGTGCGCCTGCCCATTGAGCCATCCAACGCAGACGGCGGCTGATGATAATTTGCCTCCAGTTTATTGGAAGAAAACCGGGCTACCCAAGCAGTGACTTGTTCATACTCAATAAATAGCTCATAGCTCAGGGCTTGTGTCATTTCCTTTGGCATGAAATGGGAAGATTGTCTTCCATATGCCGAATTCTCCTACAACAACAGCTTTTAAGCGAGTTCGGGCAAGGCCCCATTCGAAATTCTCTATGGCAGAAAGTGCCGTACTCCTCTCAATTGGTCAGAGACTGGTGAACGCCAACTTCTTGGCAATGACTTAATCACAGAGGCTGAAGAAATGTGTAAAGTCATCCGTGAAAATCTCAAAGCCGCGCAATCGCGCCAGAAGAGTTACTATGATAGTAAGCACCGTGATGTGGCTTTCGAGATCGGAGACCATGTCTACCTCCGCGTCTCTCCAATGAAAGGCACTCGTCGCTTCGGTATCAAAGGGAAGCTTGCCCCTAGATACGTGGGCCCTTTCAAGATCATTGGCAAAAGAGGCGACCTCGCCTATCAACTTGAGCTTCCTTCCAACTTCGCGAATGTGCACGATGTGTTCCACGTGTCACAGCTTCGCAAGTGCTTCAAGACTCCTGAGCGCACCATCAACTTCGAAGAGATTGACCTCCAAGAAGATCTGTCTTATCATGAGCACCCCATTGCTATTCTTGAAGAAACTGAGCGCAAGACTCGCAACAAGTCAATCAAATTCCTGAAAGTGAAGTGGTCGCACCATTCCGACCAAGAAGCCACCTGGGAACGCGAGGACCACCTCCGTTCCGAATATCCGGAGTTCTTTCAGTCCTAGATCTCGGACGAGATCCTCTCGTAGTGGTGGAGTGTTGTAACACCCCGGATGTAACTTTCTATAATTGTAACTCCAACTCTTGCCATTTTCGGCTATGTGTTATGATATTCCCTTCGTGGTCGGGTTTTGTCTTTCGTTTTGCATTTTGTTCATGTCATGCATCTCATATCATGTCATCATGTGCATCTCATTTGCATACGTGTTCGTCTCATGCATCCGAGCATTTTCCCCGTTGTCCGTTTTGCAATCCGACACCCCCACGTGCACCGGCGCGTCCCTCTTGTTTCTTTTCGTGAGCGGGTGTTAAACATTCTCGGAATGGACCGAGGTTTGCCAAGTGGCCTTGGTATACCACCGATAGACCACCTGTCAAGTTTTGTTCCATTTGGAGGTCGTTTGATGCTCCAACAGTTAACTGGGTAACCGCAAAGTCCTGTTGTGTGTTGCAGCAACCCCCCTAAACAGCCCAAAACCCATCTAAGTCTCCATGCTCTAGGTCGTTCGATCACGATCGTGTGGGCGAAAACCGCACTCCATTTGGAGTCTCCTAGCTCCCTCTACCTATAAAAACACCCCCCTCCGAAATTTCGGATCAAACCCTAGATCAAATCGCCCCGCCGCCGCCGGACGCGTCCACCGCCGCCGGACGAACCCGCCACCGCGCCCGCGCCAACCACAGCCTGCCACGTG
>NC_057799.1:40065179-40211639 GCF_018294505.1 Triticum aestivum | reverse complement strand
CCTCCGCCCGCGCGCCGTCCCTGCCGCCTCGCCGCCTCCCGCGCACCGCCGTCGCCCGCCGGCTGTCGCCCGCCGACCGCCGTCGCGCCGCCGTTCCCGCGGATCCCCGCGCCGCCGTCGTCCCCGACCCCGCGGCCGCACTCCCTCGCCGGATCCCGCCGTTCCCCGCTCCGGTGACCCCTCCTTCGGCCGGCGTCTCCTCCCCCGAGCTCTTCGCCGTGCCGTCCTTCTTCTCCGGCGAGCAGCCGCGCCGACGGCCCGAGCCCGATCCGAGCCGGCCGATCCAGATCCATCACCGGAGGTTGACTTTCTTCCTCCCCCGAAATTCGCTAAGTCCCAGTTATTTTGCAATATGTGCTCCTGTTCATGGCATCATAACTCCGTGCATACTGCTCCATTTTGCGTGCATGATATATCGAAATGTTAGTCTCGAGATGCTCTTCATTTTGTTCCATTGTGTCATGCTCGGTTGAGTCCATCTTGATGCCCAAATCTCTGATGCAAGAGTGCTATATGCTGTTTCCTGCTGTTACTTATCAGAACATGATGATTTGTTATTTTTTTTGCATTTGATCTGTGCATCTTATGGGCATAAGCTCTACATGTGTTTTGATGTATTCCATGCCATCTTTACAGAGGTGTATGCCATGTATTTTTTTGACCTCTGTGATGACTAGAACAAGCATGCAAACTAGGCTTCATGATGTTTCTTATTTCAGGGACTTTGTAATTTCACCAAGTCTGTGACTGCTGTTATTTTGTTGCCATGTATCCATGTGTCTAAAGAGAGATTCATGTTCCTTTTGGTGATGTTCAGTAAGGATGTTTTGTAGATATGGTTGTGATCTATCCATCCATGCCCCTGTTTGCAATTATGGAGTGCGATAGCATGTCCTAATATTGCTCTACGTTTTCTACAAAATATTTCTGGCAGATTGTTAACATGATATTCAATTTTGCCAAGGATGTTGTAGTTGACCCATACATGCTATGTACTTGATCTTGCCATGGTTAGCATCATAAACATGCCATATTGCTGTAGGTATGCTTATTTTGTCATGCATTGCTTTGTGGTGAGTGCATCAAGCTCACCAAGATGCCCTCATAATTTCTGTTACTGTCATTCTCTGTTTTCTGCTAAGTCTGAAACCTGTTAACGAAACTTGCTATGTTTACATGGTTGCCATCATATCTTCTGATCCTTTTTGGCTTATGGTCAGTAAGGGACTTTTGTTCTATGCATTTAGTAGATTAATGGCATGCCTTGTTTTGCTATGTTAAGTTCCTGTAGCATGTTGCTTGCTTGCTCTGAACATTGCTACCTGATGCTGTTTATGCCATGTCCAGTAATTTCACTAAGTCTGTGAACCTGTTATCTTTTGCACTTTTTCCATGCTTGTTTGAACCTGTTATGTGTGATCTAGCCATAGCTCAGTGTTCATCTTTTGTCAAGCATCTCCTGTAGATTACTGTCATATGCTTTGTTGCTATGTTGGAGTGCTGTAGCATAGTTACTTATTGCATTCTAAGTGCTATCATGCTGTTAATCGCAGAATCGTGTCATTCTTGTTTTGCTTGCCATTTGCAAACCGTGCATCCGTTTCCGGTGATCTTTATACCGATTTCGACCGAAATCATCTCATCTTTCCAGTGGCATGCTTGGTTTGCCAAGTTACTGCCTTGTTCATCATTTTCCTTCCGGAGCACGCATATGCATCGCATACCACATCTCGCATATCATACATGTTTTGCATCATGTTGCTTGTGCATTTCCCGTGATTGATTGTGGTTCCGTTGCTTGTGTTCTTGTTTTGGGTAGAGCCGGGAGACGAGTTCGTGAACGAGGAAACTGTTGAGTACGCTTACGAGGATCAAGCTTTCGACAACTCTGAGAACCTTGCAGGCAAGATGACCATACCCTCGAAATCACTTCTATCTTTGCTTTGCTAGTTGTCATATAATTATCACGGCAGATGTCCTCGTGTTAGGACTTAGTCATGGAGCCATCGCAGCTAGGAAGCTTAAAGGGGTTAAATGGGACAAGGAACACGAGGGTTATACTGGTTCGGCCCCTTACGGTGAAGGTAAAAGCCTACGTCCAGTTGAGGTGTTATTGATTAGGGTTTCGACGACCAGGAGCTAAACCGTCCTGCCCGGTTATTGATTTGGTCTTACTTGTCCCTAAACCGCCGCCGGGTCGTCCCTTTATATAGAGAGGTTGACGCCCAGCGGCTCCCAGAGTCCCGGCCGGCTCATAACAGTGTCCGGCTCGGACCCTTAACTATTCTTGCCTTACACTACAAGTTTCACCATAACGGCGGTTTATCACTACGGGCCTTAAGCCATCTCCGAGTCTTAAGCCCATTATTGACCCGCCGTCTTCAAGTTTGGTACTGGGCTTCGCATGATGACCATTAAGAGTAACCCGGCCCCTCCTGGGCGGGTGACTCTAATGGTTATATCCTCAACATTAGGCCCCAGATTGATTTGAACCAGTTCATGTCAATCTTCAATCCCTTTGAGAGAAAATCTTCCGGCTTATATTTGTGCGAAGGCTATAACCCGCCGTGACGTCATCTTCTGGATTCCTGATAACCCGCCATGACGTCATCTTCCATTAAGTTCATTTTTTTATTCTGTCATATCCCAACGGATCTTATCTTTAATGATCATCCCAAAAATCGAGGCGCTTCTGTAGCGAGATAATCACGCCTTGGCCTCCTCATTTCTCGTGCCCACTTATTAGCCGCACCTTATAAATAGGCCCGACCCGTAAGCCTTCATTTACTTATCTCCTCCATCGTCTTCCTCCTCTGCCACCCGAGAGCTCGACCTCCGCCGCCGCCGCCGCTCCCCTGGTCTTCGTCAACCTCGGCCGCTGCATCACCCTGACCGGTCCAGAGAAACGGCGGCGACCTCCGCGACTCATCAGCACCCGTAAGTCCTTGCCACTCCATAGAGTATATCCGCATTAGGGTTCTTGTCGTTCTCCCCTGTTCTTCGCAGTTCGTCGCCACTTCTTCACAGTTCTTCCTGCACGGCCCCCTTGGATCCAGAAACCATGTAGAGCTCGTGCGGCTGTGGTTTCGCACCCATTTTCAATAGTAGCATGTCCCCTTTACTTGCAAAGATATCTCCTTAGAGCTCATGAACTTCTCTGTATCAGCTTTCTAGGTCTAGAAATTTTTTCTTTCTAGTCGATCATTTGATCCAAAATAATTACTGCGATCTGTTAAACTTGTTTGTGCCACAATTAGTCAAAAATTGCATCTGTTAGCTATGGCGGCTCATATCTCCGGCTTAAAAGAGGCCACGCGCTGTGAACTTTCCGGCTCATTTATGATAGAGTTTTGAACAACTTGAATTACTCCCGATGCCCACAGCGGCTTAGATAACGCGGCACAATTAGCCATATGTCATTAGGCCCCTTCATAAGCCGCCATCTTGAATACTGAACTGTAAACTTCCTCCGGCTTATAGTTGAACCGGACATTTCCTTTTGTCATAGGCTTTCGTCTTTCACAATGCCGCCCAAGGCTCCCAAGGCACCCATCACGTGCAACTGGATGAGATACAATGTTACTGATGATACTTTAGCTGATTTCGTGAAGACGGGTTACCTGCCAAAAAAGGAGGTCATGTCCTATCGGGCCCCTGACCCGTCCGAAGAAAGACCTCAACCAAGAGATGGAGAGGTTGTGATATTTGCTGATCACATGAGCCGAGGCTTCGCACCTCCCGGCTCAAAATTCTTTAGAGATGTTCTGAACTTCTCTGATCTGCGACCGCAAGACATAGGACCCAATTCCGTGTCAAATATTTGCAACTTCCAAGTATTCTGCGAAGTATATCTTGGAGAAGAGCCCAGCCTACTGCTCTTTAGGGAGCTGTTTTATCTGAACCGCCAAAACGAGTGTGCCAACGGGCCTAGCTTGGAACTTGGCGGAATTTCAATCCAATGACGGAGAGATTGCCTCTTTCCCTATGCTGAACCGCCAAGCCACCCGAAGGACTGGAACCAGACATGGTTCTACTGCCAGGATACTTCTCCGGTTGATGAGAGCCCTCTGCCCGGCTTTCGTGCCCTGCGTCTGGAGCCAAATCACCCCCTGCCAAACAAACTGTCTCAAGATGAGCGTCAACCATTGATCCCCACCATCAACAAGATTAAGGCTCTCCTGGGAAATGGCCTTAACGGCATCGATCTGGTCCGGGCCTGGATTTCTTGGCGGGTGATTCCCTTGAGCCGCCGCCCCGGCTTAATGTGTGATTACACGGGCCGGAAGGATGACCCTCTGTGGCACAGTCCCAACGATCTACCTGAGGACGTCATTGATGACATGACCAAGTCCCTCTTGAACGAGAGCTTAGCAGACTGCGGGAGGACCGGCTTAAGCCCCTTCTGCCAAGCTAACCCGGCTCCGGCGGTAAGCTACCAATCTGAGCACTTTACTTTCCATTTTAACAATTTTCGTTTTATCTTCAAGGAAACCTTTGTTGCATTTTTTCAGGCTAATGACAAGTTCTGGAAGGTCAAGTATGACCATGAGGCTGCTAAAAAAGCCAGGAAGGCCAAAAAAGCCGCCAGGAAAGCCGCTCCCCGCAAGAAGGGGAGTAAGCCTAGCGCCTCAGAGCTGCTTCAGTTGGATGATAGCTCCGAGTCAGAGGTAGCCCTTGTTTCTTTAGGCTCTTCTTTTGTTTTTCGTCTGTTTTTAACCACCTTATTGACACTGATCATTAGCAGGATGATACCGGAGCGAGTAACCCGGTGATTGAAGAGGTAACTATACTTTCCTCCGACTCGGAGCCCTTGCCAAGGCTGAAAGTCCGAAGAGTAACCCGGAAAGTAAGATTTTCACATCCTTTAGCTTATCAAGATCCTCAATTTCTTTTGAAGCAACAGATTTATGAGAGCCGGAGGCAAACCCGGGCCAGCAAGGATGCAGACCTCTCCTCTGGCTTACCCGAAGCATCAAGAAAGCGCCGGACCGAGGTTATCTCCAACTTATATCCTTTTCATCCTTTGGCGGGCATTATTCGCCAACCACTCAATTCTTCCGATTCAAACTATCAGGAAACTTCACCTTCCTCCGGTGACTCCATGGAATCTAACTTGCCGGCTTTCAAGACCGCACCCAGGTAATGATGATCATCTCATTTTGTGCTTACCTTGTTTATGTTTTTTGTACTAACCTTTTGACTTTCAGTGCCCAAGCCAAGCTCAGCAAGAAGGCAAGGAAAAATAAACCGGTCGAAGAGCCGGACTTAACTGAACCCAATGCCTCTGCCTCTGAGCCGCCATCTGCACCAGCTCCGGAAACCGCCGCTTCAACTGAAGAACAAACCATGGCGGGTTCTGATGACCCAGAGATTCCCAGCTCAGCTCAACCGGCCAATGACCCGGATGTGGTGATTACCCGGACTGAATATGTTGAGCCGGGAAGACCCACTGTGCTGGCCAGATGCTCTGCCAAAGAAGAACTGCTGGAGCGCCGCAAGGCTAGACTGGAGATTACTGACTATGCTAACTTGAGCATTGGAGACATTGTTTCTGGTTACATTGGTCAAGTGCACAGCAGTCGGGACCTGGAGATTGATATGGTGAAGCAGATACAGCAAAAATCTGAGGTACAACTCTCTTGCTTACTCCATAGTCATCCTTACCATACTCTAGCCCCCAAGTCTATTACTTATGATAGAATATGTTGTAGACTTAACTTCCGGCTTACCTTCATGAACCGGCAATTATAAATAGAATCTTTCAGCATACATTAGCCCCCAAGTGCCAAGTGTCTTTGCTTGCAAAGTGCTTGGGACTTTAATGTTGCATAATAATCACTCACACTGTAACCCGAAATTTGTACAGGCTGCCTGCAAGCAATTTGAATCTGAAATCTCTGAGCTGAAGAACCGCCTGAAGACTTAGGAAACTAAGACCCGGAAGGCCAACGCCAAATTTGAGTTCAGTGTTGCTGCACAAGAAAAGCTGAAGAAGAAATTTGAAACAGAAAGAAAGACTTGGGCCGAGGAGAAAACTGCTCTGCTCAGCCGGGCCGAACAAGCGGAGGCTGCTCTGACTGAGAGAACCGCCGAACTCCGGCTTAAAGCGCCATGTGTCACAGATGGTCTCCGCAATCTTCGGTAAATCATTCTGCAATCTTTTAGCAAGCTTACATTCTTTATGTCTTATAAGTCTCACCATTGCCATCGGCTCACCTGACTTTGTTATGCAGGCCCCAGAAGCTCCAACCTTAATCAAAATGTTCTGACCAAGCTGAAGGCCGTGTACACCTTGGTGGAGCAACTCTACACCGGGTCACAGCGTGCGTTAGCCGTTGTGGCTCTGTCCAACGAGGTTCCGACTCACCTGGCGGACGTACTCAGGCGGCTTGCCGTTCTTCCTCAGCGCTTTCAAGAGCTAAGACGGACCTCTGCAAGAGCCGGAGCTATAGCTGCGCTGAGCCGGGCCAAGGCTTTTCTCCCGGAGCTAGACCCGGCCAACATTGCTCTTGGATACCCCAGCCTGAAGGAAGACGGCACTCCCTTTGACCAGAAAGACTTTGCCGCCTGTGTGAAGAGCGTGCGCCCGGTGGCTACCATGATTGGAAACGACACAGATCTTACCAAGTACCAGCCGGGCTATGACATGGAGAATCAGAGGATCCCCACTCCACGCTATGAAGCAATCACCCTGATCCCTCCGACTCGTAAGCATACCTTCGCCCCAGAAGTTGACCCGGCCGGGTTAATTGATGACGAGGCTCAGTTTGAAGCTTTGAGCGGCATTGACTGGAAATCATCAACCTTCCAGGTCATGGAATCAGCCGGAGGAGCGGAGAGGGATGAGCCGGAAGCTTTGACCCAACAAGCACCTTGATTTGTAGGCGGCTCATGGTTACACCTGAAAACAATGCCTCACCTTTTGGACTCGGGGAGTAATGTAATAGAGTAGGACAAAACACTTAATTTTGTCGTGCCATCGTGCACGTGTTGAATGCTTAACTCCATTTAAGCTGCTTCTTTATATTCCTCCGGGTTATAATTGATCATTTATTTTCCTTAAGCTTGAAGAACTGTCTTTAAGTGTTCTGCACAGAAAAATAAATCACAAGTCTCTAGGCGGCTTACCGCATGGAGAGTTATATATCTTACACTTAACCCGGAGCATAACCAAGGTCATAAAAGACCGGCTCTCAACCGTATCTTCAGGATAACCACAATAGCCTACCTACAAACCTTGCAAGTATATGTCCGGTTTATGTAACCCAAATAATGAGGTTGAGAACTCAACTCCGGTTCACCAGCATCGATAATGCTTATTGTGTGCTAGCAATATTGTTAATCAAAGTTAAGCCGGCGGAATAAGAACCGCCCCTGCACACTGTTGACATGACCAGAAGAACTTGTTGCAAATCAGAAGATCAAAACTTAGGGGCTTCCGGTTCAAATACGACCAGAGAACCGTCCCAAAGGGGTTAAGCTAAGATTCGAATGCGATCATATAGCCCCCAGTGGTTTTGGCGTTGCCAATCAAGAGGGTACCGACAGCTATGTTCTCTTTGGTTCGAATACGACCCATGTTTGAACAGGAAGCCCCCAAATGACCTTGAGAGTTGTTTAACGACGCTGATTCGAATACGATCCACGTCGGTTCCCAAAGGGGGTTTGAGCTATGGTTCAAATATGATCAAGAAAAACTCCCCAATGAGCTCGGCAATTTGCCAATCAAATGGGTATCGACAGCTATGTTCTCTTTGGTTCGAATACGACCTATGTTTGAACAGGAAGCCCCCAGGTGATTATATTATTAACGGCTAGATTCGAATACGATCGTAAGCCGGATCCACCTCCAAGTGACCATGTGATGTTGTAATGGAAAATAACACGTTTACCTTTGGAGGAGAAAAGGACAGAGGTCCTGCTTTATTATTTATCATAATATATACATGGCTATAGAAATATGTACATTATGAGAGCCGGTGGCTCAAGTGTAATAAGGCCGAAGCTGAGCTATGTTCCACGGCCGACGGGTCTCTTCCTCCGACTTGCGTGAATCTTTGTGCTCCCGAACAAAGATAAGGTAATATGACCCGTTGTGCAAGTTCTTGCTGACCACAAAAGGCCCTTCCCAAGGCGGGGATAACATGTGTGCATCTGTTTGATCTTGTATGAGCCGGAGCACCAGATCACCTTCCTGGAAGACCCGGGACTTAACCCGGCGGCTGTGATAACGGCGCAGGTCTTGTTGGTAAATCGCCGAGCGAGTTGCTGCCGCATCACGCTGTTCGTCCAACAAGTCAAGAGCATCTTGGCGTGCCCGCTCATTATCCGCCTCAACATAAGCCGCCACTCGAGGCGAGTCATGACGGATGTCGCTGGGGAGGACTGCTTCCGCTCCATAAACCATGAAGAAAGGCGTGTAACCCGTAGATATGTTAGGAGTGGTATTGATGCTCCATAACACGGAGGGTAACTCCTCCACCCAACAACCCGGCGTCCGTTGCAAAGGGACCAAAAGCCGGGGCTTGATGCCCTTCAAAATCTCCTGATTAGCTCTCTCAGCTTGACCATTGGATTGAGGGTGAGCCACTGATGAAACATCAAGTCGAATATGCTCTCGTTGACAAAACTCCTCCATGGCGCCCTTAGACAGATTGGTACCATTGTCAGTTATAATGCTGTGTGGAAAACCAAAGCGAAATATCACCCTTTTCATGAACTGAACCGTTGTGGCTACGTCACACTTGCTAACTGGCTCTGCCTCAACCCACTTCGTGAACTTGTCAACTGCCACCAAGAGATGGGTCTTCTTATCTTTGGATCTTTTAAAAGGCCCAACCATATCAAGCCCCCAGACCGCAAATGGCCAAGTAATTGGAATCATCCTCAGCTCCTGAGCCGGCACATGAGCCCGTCGCGAGAACCTCTGACAACCGTCACATTTACTGACCAAGTCCTCCGCATCAGCATGAGCCGTCAGCCAATAAAAACCATGACGAAAAGCCTTGGCCACAAGGGATTTTGAGCCGGCATGATGGCCACAATCCCCCTCGTGAATCTCACGTAAAATTTCCTGACCTTCCTCAGGGGAAACACAACGCTGGAAAGTTCCAGTGACGCTGCAACGATGTAGCTCACCCTTGATAATTATCATTGACTTAGACCGCAGGGTTATCTTTCTGGCCAAGGTTTCATCCTCAGGCAATTCTCCCTGAGTCATGTAAGCCAAATATGGTACTGTCCAGTCTGGGGTAATGTGGAGAGCCGCCACCAACTGTGCCTCCGGGTCAGGGACAGCCAAATCTTCCTCTGTAGGCAACTTAACAGAAGGGTTATGCAAGATGTCCAAGAAAGTATTAGGCGGCACCCGCTTTCACTGAGAGCCCAGCCGGCTTCATGCATCAGCCGCCTCGTTCTTCCTGCGATCGATGTGCTCTACTTGGTAACCCTGAAAGTGTCCAGCAATGGCATCAACTTCGCGGCGATAAGCCGCCATGAGAGGGTCCTTGGAATCCCACTTGCCCGACACTTGTTGAGCCACTAAATCTGAGTCGCCAAAGCACCTTACCCGGCTCAAGCTCATCTCCTTAGCCATCCGAAGACCATGGAGCAAGGCCTCGTACTCAGCCGCATTGTTAGTACAGAGAAACATCAACCGTAGCACATAACGAAACTTGTCACCTCGAGGGGAAGTTAATACAACTCCAGCCCCCGAGCCCTCCAACTGCCTAGACCCGTCGAAGTGAATAGTCCAGTATGTATTATCCGGTTTCTCCTCAGGCACCTGCAGCTCTGTCTAATCGTTGATGAAATCCACCAATGCTTGGGATTTGATGGCAGTGCGGGGCACATATTTCAGACCATGAGGCCCAAGCTCTATAGCCCACTTAGCCACTCTTCCTGTGGCTTCTCTGTTTTGGATGATATCTCCTAGGGGAGCAGAACTAACCACAGTGATGGGGTGACCCTGGAAATAATGCTTAAGTTTCCGGCTTGCCATGAACACACCATAAACAAGCTTCTGCCAATCTGGATACCGCTGTTTGGACTCAATGAGTACCTCGCTGATGTAGTAAACCGGCCGCTGAACCGGATACTCCTTACCCTCTTCCTTGCGCTCCACCACCACAGCCACACTGACGGCTCGTGTGTTAGCGGCTACATACAGTAATAAGGGCTCCTTGTCAACCGGAGCAGCAAGAACTGGGGGCTCAGCCAGCTGTCTCTTCAAATCCTCAAAGGCAGCATTAGCAGCATCATTCCAAACAAAGTCATCTGTTTTCTTCATTAGCTGGTACAGTGGCATGGCCTTTTCACCCAAACGGCTTATAAACCGGCTCAAAGCAGCGATGCGGCCTGCTAGACGCTGGACGTCGTTGATGCACGCCGGCTTAGCCAGAGAGGTGATTGCCTTGATATTTTCCGGGTTAGCTTCAATGCCTCTGTTAGAAACCAGGAAACCCAAGAGCTTGCCTGCGGGAACACCAAAAACACACTTGGCCGGGTTAAGCTTCATCTTGTAAACCCGGAGATTGTCAAAGGTTTCTCTAAGATCATCTACCAGGGTCTCCTTCTCCCTGGACTTAACCACGATATCATCCACATAGGCATGAACATTGCGCCCAATCTGGTTATGAAGACAATTCTGCACACAACGCTGATAAGTCGCCTGTGCACTCTTGAGTCCAAAAGGCATAGACACATAACAGAAGGCTCCAAAGGGAGTGATGAACGCCGTCTTCTCCTGGTCCTTAACTGCCATTTTAATCTGATGGTATCCAGAATAAGCATCCAAAAAACTTAAGCGCTCACGACCCGCCGTAGCATCGATGATTTGATCAATACGGGGGAGAGCAAAAGGATCAACCGGACAAGCCTTGTTTAAGTCCATGTAGTCCACACACATCCGCCAGGTGCCGTTCTCTTGAGCACGAGTACCTGGTTAGCTAACCATTCTGGATGAAAGACTTCAACAATAAACCCGGCCGCCAAGAGCCGGGCCACCTCCTCACCAATGGCTTTCCGTCTCTCCTCATTAAACCGCCGAAGGAATTGCCTGACCGGCTTAAATTTCGGATCAATATTGAGAGTGTGCTCAGCGAGTTCTCTAGGTACACCTGGCATGTCAGAAGGTTTCCATGCAAAAATGTCCCTGTTCTCACGGATGAACTCGATGAGCGCGCCTTCCTATTTCGGATCCAGATTGGCACTGATGCTGAACTACTGAGATGAGTCACCTGGAACAAAATCAACAAGTTTAGTCTCATCAGCTGACTTAAATTTCATTGCCGGCTCATGCTCCGTGGTCGGCTTTTTCAAAGACGTCATATCTGCCGGGTCAACATTGTCCTTATAAAACTTCAACTCCTCTGCTGCACAAACAGATTCTGCATAAGCCGCGTCACCTTCCTCACACTCCAAGGCTATCTTTCGGCTGCCATGAACCGTAATGGTCCCATTGTGACCCGGCATCTTGAGCTGCAAATACACATAACACGGCCGTGCCATGAACTTGGCGTAAGCCGGCCGCCCAAATATAGCATGATAAGGACTTCTTATCTTAACCACCTCGAAGGTTAATTTTTCCGCCCTGTAGTTGTACTCATCCCCAAAAGCCACTTCCAGCTCAATCTTACCAACTAGATATGCCGACTTACCAGGCAACACACCATGGAAAACAGTATTGGACTGGCTGAGGTTCTTATCAATCAACCCCATACGATGGAAGGTCTCATAATAGAGGATGTTGATGCTGCTGCCTCCGTCCATGAGCACCTTAGTGAATTTATATCCCCCCACCTGAGGATCCACCACTAGGGCCAGGTGACCCGGATTATCAACCCGGGGAGGGTGATCTTCCCTACTCCACACAATAGGCTGCTCAGACCATCTTAAATAGCGTGGAACCGCCGGCTCAACAGCATTCACAGCCCTCTTATGAAGCTTCTGATCTCGCTTGCACAGACTGGTGGTAAACACATGATACTGTCCACCATTGAGCTGCTTCGGATTGGTCTGGTATCCCCCTGCTGCTGTTGATGACCCTGGCCGGACTGCTGATTAAAGCCCCCTTGAACATTCTGAGGATTGGAATTTGAGCCGCCGCCCGGGCCATGAAAGCCGCCGGCGCCTGAGCCGCCGCCCGGGCCATTATTGCCATTGAAAGTATTGGAATTTTTGAAGGCCTTCATGATTGCGCAGTCCTTCCACAGATGAGTGGCCGGCTTTTCCCTAGAGCCATGCCTCGGACAAGGCTCATTCAACAACTGTTCAAGCGTTGGGCCTGACCCGCCGGCGCGGGGAGGCGGTCTCCCCTTGCGCCGGTGGTTGTTACCTTGTGAACTGGTGTTGGCCACAAACTCCATACTGCCATCAGCCTTACGCTTGTTCCCCCTGGTTCACCGGGTTATGCTGGGGGCCCTTGCCATTGCCATTCCGTTTTCCCTTCCCTGTCCTTTCATCATCCGACGCGGGATCCTTGGTACTATCAGAGTCGGCGTACTTAACCAGAGCCGCCATCAGCGTACCCATATCATTGCAATCGTGCTTGAGCCGCCCGAGCTTCATCTTCAGGGGCGCAAAGCGACAATTTTGCTCTAACATTAAGACTGCAGAGCCGACATCCATCTTATCAGATGAATGTATTATCTCCTTGACCCGGCGAACCCAATGGGTTGTAGACTCACCCTCCTGCTGCTTACAGTTAGTCAAATCCACAATTGACATAGACTGCCTACAGGTATCTTTGAAGTTTTGGATGAACCGGGCTTTCAGTTCAGCCCAAGACCCGATAGAATTCGGTGGCAGCCCTTAGTACTCTTTGGGTGTTAATCACATAGCGATGTGAACTAGATTACTGACTCTAGTAAACCCTTTGGGTGATGGTCACATGACGATGTGAACTATGGGTGTTAATCACATGGTGATGTGAACTATTCATGTTAAATCACATGGCGATGTGAACTAGATTATTGACTCTAGTGCAAGTGGGAGACTGAAGGAAATATGCCCTAGAGGCAATAATAAAGTTATTATTTATTTCCTTATATCATGATAAATGTTTATTATTCATGCTAGAATTGTATTAACCGGAAACATAATACATGTGTGAATATATAGACAAACAGAGTGTCACTAGTATGCCTCTACTTGACTAGCTCGTTAATCAAAGATGGTTATGTTTCCTGGCCATAGACATAAGTTGTCATTTGATTAACGAGATCACCTCATTAGGAGAATGACGTGATTGACTTGACCCATTCCGTTAGCTTAGCACTCGATCGTTTAGTATGTTGCTATTGCTTTCTTCATGACTTATACATGTTCCTATGACTATGAGATTATGCAACTCCCGTTTACCGGAGGAACACTTTGTGTGCTACCAAACGTCACAACGTAAATGGGTGATTATAAAGGTGCTCTACAGGTGTCTCCAAAGGTACTTGTTGGGTTGGCGTATTTCGAGATTAGGATTTGTCACTCCGATTATCGGAGAGGTATCTCTGGGCCCACTCGGTAATGCACATCACTATAAGCCTTGCAAGCATTGTGACTAATGAGTTAGTTGCGGGATGATGTGTTACGGAACGAGTAAAGAGACTTGCCGGTAACGAGATTGAACTAGGTATCGAGATACCGACGATCAAATCTCGGGCAAGTAACATACCGGTGACAAAGGGAACAACGTATGTTGTTATGCGGTCTGACCGATAAAGATCTTGGTAGAATATGTGGGAGCCAATATGGGCATCCAGGTCCCGCTATTGGTTATTGACCGGAGACGTGTCTCGGTCATGTCTACATAGTTCTCGAACCCGTAGGGTCCGCACGCTTAACGTTACGATGATAGTTTTATTGAGTTTTGATGTACCGAAGGAGTTCGGAGTCCCGGATGAGATCAGGGATATGACGAGGAGTCTCAAAATGGTCGACACGTAAAAATCGATATATTGGACGACTATATTAGGACTTCGGAAAGGTTCCGAGTGATTCGGTTATTTTTCGGAGTACCGGAGAGTTACGGGAATTCGTATTGGGCCTTAATGGGCCATCCGGGAAAGGAGAGAAAGGCCTCAAAAGGTGGCCGCACCCCTCCCCATGGTCTGGTCCGAATTGGACTGGGGAAGGGGGGCGCACCCTTCCTTCTTTCTCCTTCCCCCTTCCCTTCTCCTACTCCCACAAGGAAAGGAGGAGTCCTACTCCCGGTGGGAGTAGGACTCCCCCCTATGGCGCGCCTCTCCCCTTGGCCGGCTGCCTCCCCCTTGCTCCTTTATATACGGGGGCAGGGGGGCACCCCAGAGACACAACAACAATTGATCCTTGAGATCTCTTAGCCGTGTGCGGTGCCCCCTCCACCATGTTACACCTCGAGAATACCGTTGCGGAGCTTAGGCGAAGCCCTGCGTCGGTGGAACATCATCATCGTCACCACGCCGTCGTGCTGACGAAACTCTCCCTCAACACTCGGCTGGATCGGAGTTCGAGGGACGTCATCGAGCTGAACGTATGTAGAACTCAGAGGTGCCGTACGTTCGGTACTTGATCGGTCGGATCGTGAAGACGTACGACTACATCAACCGCGTTGTGATAACGCTTCCGCTTTCGGTCTACGAGGGTACGTGGACAACACTCTCCCCTCTCGTTGCTATGCATCACCATGATCTTGCGTGTGCGTAGGAAAATTTTGAAATTACTACGTTCCCCAACACTAACCACCACGCGAGAATAGTTATGGGCCTCGACGTCGCACTATCAGCCGAAGGTTTCTCAGATGTCCAGTTCAGCATTGCGGCACGGCTGGGCCGGCACCATCCATGTAGAGGTGGAGCCTGGACCCGCCCTGCGCGCAACGACCCGGAGTGCAACGGGCGATGGGCCCAGACCCCGGAGTGCTTAGGATGTAGACCGGCGGGGACCTCTCTGCTGAGCCTAGGTAGGGCTACGACGTGTTGATTTTTCGAGGCCGGGCATTGACCCAGAAAAGTGTGTCCGGCCAGAGTAATCAAGCGTGTTGGAAAACGTGGTGCACCCCTGCAGGGAAGATATCTATTCGAATACCGTGTCCACTGTAATGGACGTTCAGACTTATATCCTGATCTTATACAACTAGAAATGGATACTTGATATGTGGCCCCGGGATTGCTTCCTCGCAGGGAGTCGAGGAAGGATCTCTGGGCTTTATTACTACAACATGCTTGTTAATATTAAAATGCTATTCTTTACTCTTCTACATGCTGCAAGATGCTTGGAGCTGCTTGAAGATGCTAGTCTTTGATAGGCTAGGCCTTCCCCCCCTATTCTGGCATTCTGCAGTTCAGTCCACAGACACAACCCTTCCATTTGATACCAATACATACTTAGTTTACATCTGATGCTTGCGAGTACTTTGAATGAGTACTCACGGTTGCTTTGCTCCCCCTTTTCCCCCTTCTTTCTTCTTTCTGGTTGTTGCAACCAGAGGGTGGATCCCAGGAGCCAGATGCCACCGCCAATGCCTACTTCTACGTGAAGACCGCCGACGACCAGGAGTAGTTAGGAGGTCCCAGGCAGGAGGCCTTGCCTCTTCGATCGTTGATGTTTGTGTTTGCCTTCTTAAGGCAGTCTTGTCTAACTTTATGTCTGTACTCAGATATTGTTGCTTCCGCTTACTCTTGTGTATTGAGCTATGTATTTGAGCCCTCGAGGCCCCTGGCTTGTAATATGAAGCTTGTATGGCTTTTACTTGTGTCTAGAGTTGTGTTGTGATATCTTCCCGTGAGTCCCTGATCTTGATCATACACATTTGCGTGTATGATTAGTGTACGGTCGAATCAAGGGCGCCATAGGTTTGAGGGAGTCTGGACCGCTGCCATCCATGCCTCTAACAAATTGGCCCACCCAAAACACTATCCCTCGCCACGCGCTTTCTCGCTCGTAGCTGTCAGCGTCGCATTCATGCTTGCCCAAAGCGGACGCAACCTCTCTGGAGCCGGCAGTGAAGCGGCGCACCGACCGACATCGCCACCCGCTGCATGCGCCTTCTCTCCGCATTGAAGCGACATCTGCCCTCCCTGCCTCCCTCCATAAAACTGGCACGTCAGCCGAGAAACCTACTCCGATGCTCCAAGCGACATGGCATTTGCCCGCTATTTAAACGTGGCCAGGCTTTGGGCAAAAGCTGCACCACAGCTCCGCTCTCCATCTCCTCTATGCACCCGCCATGGCCTCGAGCTCTGAAGCCATGTGACCCGACATCACCGGCGAGCAGAATAAGGAGCTCTCCGGTATTGCTGCCAGATGGTTGGCCCGTTGAGCTAGCCGGATACATGCTGGCTTTCCAGCGAGCTCTCTGGATGGCTGCGACGCTCACGAGCCAATGGAGGAAAAGCCGACGCCACCCCCATCACTGGTCCAGCTGGCATCACCATGGGCGAGGCACGAGAGGACGACAAGGGCATCGTGGCGGACAAGCAATGGCACGTAGAGGAGCAAGTCGATGGCATAGTCATCATGGTGGACGTGCACGTGCATGAGCAGGAGGCTTTGCTCATGTCCTACTGTGCCACCCGCGTAATCCACCACGAGCAAATGCGACATCGCATCTTGCGGGCAGAGAAAGAAGCCGCCTATGCGGAGATCGACGAGGCGGTGGCGCAAGTTTACGACGGCACGGACGACACTACTAGCTCCGTGTCGGTCGCGCCCCGCCGCCATGATGATGAAGCCGGCACGTCCGTGGGCACCATTGGCAGCGAGGATGAGTAGACCAAAGGCGGCCACCGCCGCTCGAGTCCCAAGAAGGCCACCACGCCGTTGCGCCGGGCCTCATAGCCGGCGTCTTGCCCAGTTCGTGAAGGCATATGCCATCATCACCGTCTTCCACCGTTCTAAAACCAACCACTGATTTGGGCTTCATGGAGGCGGATGTTATTCTTCCCCTCCCGCCGAAGCATATTCTCTAGGGCTCATGGCGTTCCCGTGAGCTTGTTGCTGGATATAGGGAAGATATGGGGTGGGAAACGGGCGTCGAGAAGGCCGGTCATAGACTAGGTTAGAATAGGCTAGCCTAGTCAGCTACATTTTAGTTCAAATATGTCTAAAATATTAATGTTTTCGTCTGGTTTAGATGAAAATTATCTGGTTTGCATGTAATTCGTCTCCTTTGGTCCCACATCAGTGTCCACGTATTGGCCCCCCTCTCCACCGGTCCACGGACAAATTCGGTGTTTGGGGGTCTGCGCCGGAGAGATGCCCTTACCTAGAGTAGTGTACATCTTTTTTGTGGAATTTTTTTGATCTATTCATCTTCAATCATGGTAGTACAACAAACATAAAAATTAATAAAAATTACATCTAGATTCGTAAACCACCTAGCGACGACTACAAGCATTGAAGCGAGCCTAAAGCATGCTGCTGTCATCGCTCCTCCCTCGCCAAAGCTGGACAATAGTTGTAGTACAGTCGGGAAGTCGTCATGCTAAGCCCCCATATGACCAGCGCACCAGAATAGCAACCCTCGCCATTGAAGAATAGATTGGAAGAATCAAACCTAAAGACACGCGAACATAGGCGAAACTAGATCCAAGCAAATCCAAAAATCCGTCGGAGCCACACCTTCACATATCCACCACTGATGCTAAACGCTCCAAGGGGGGGGGGGGGGGGGGGGGGGGAGGGCTAGGCAGGGAGAACATTATTTCATCTTCAGAGAGGCCTCGTTGTCTTATCTTCCTGAGCAGGACATAAACCCTAACAAAATACGAAGAAATATCTAAAAACAGAGTCCTTCCGCCGTCAAGGACCGGGATCAATCGCGCCACCGTAGCCTAAGGCGACCGAAGACCAGCCGGACCGGCGGCGCCGCCGGTAGGAGGCAGGGGAACCCATCAAGGGTTGTGTACATCTGTGTCCATATTCTTCTCTATGTAAGAAAGAAACATCAAGAAGAATATATTTGCTTGCACCTTTACTCCAACATGAATTTCATGGCATCGCCCACTTCTGCAGATTGAATTGACCAACCAGTACCCACCCAGTCTTAGCATGCAAGTAACCGGGGTTTCAAGCAGTGCACTATCGAATAAGCAAGCGTTAGTAAGGCTGGCATTAGGAAGCAAACAACATTGGGGTGGTGGCGCAGTTGGCTAGCGCGTAGGTCTCATAGCTATACGTGAGTGATCCTGAGGTCTCACCCCAAAAACCCACAAAGTGGTGATGAATATGCTCCCCTGACAACTTGGGTCGTCATGCAAACATCTGATCTTCAGATGCCACGAGCAACTCTGAACTTTGTCTTTTTTTTTCAGCAACTCTGAACTTTGTCTTTTTTTTTCTATCTCTTTTTTGTGCTCGCTGGATTGGCTAGCTAAGCAGATCTCAGGGCGTTTTGTACGTGGTTGCTAGAACTGGACACACACATGCGTACATACTCGGCTAAGCAAAACTTAAGCTGCCAGCTAGTCACCGCACAGCTCCCTAGCTGCATAAAAAATGGTCATAGCAAGGTTCTCTGCACTTCACCTGATCACCGGCAGAATCAAGAAAGCTGGCCGCAGAGTAGACGAACGCCACCACGGAGACCCCGAGAAGATACCTAGCAAATCAACACGAGAACGATGTCAGTCCACGAGCTGGGCTGACGGCCGGTGGTTCACACGATTATTATGGCACTGGGCTTTTCGTTTCGTTTGGGCCGTATCAAGGCGCACACGTGTGATGTTGATATGATATTACTATACAATACAGTACGGTTGATGCTGTCGATATGATATTACAATACAGTACGGTTTTTATTAGGCCCACATCGCTTACGGAGAGGAGATGGCCGCAGTTTATATGCATGTTTCGTGACGTGGTGGTCACCAGGCAGCAAGCCTGGTAAGCTATCTCAAAAAACAACAACCAGCAGTCTAATTGGTTAATAGGCATGCAAGTAGATCTCAGGGTCTGACGCCATGATCGTAGTACAACTTGCCATGCAGGCGGCTCTCAGGTGTCAATGTGCCCTGAGTGAAAAACTTGACATGCCCACACCACTCCGACATGGAGTGCCTGCGGTTTTGTTTTTTTTTTTTGACTTTGAGAATATATACACACTACTCAAATCAGGGTATAGCTAACAACGAACTACTTAGTCCGAGACTATATATACACACGCGATTCAAATCAGTTTTTAAGGGGATTGGAAATAATGTTTTGGCTTACTGCCTTCATTCTTATTCAAGTAGTATATAGTGAAAAGAATGAATGGTTCCTCCTTTTTTTTTTGACGCGTCAACGGCGGGCTTACGCCTGCCTGAACCTTTATTATCAACCGTCAGGGGTGTTACAGAGATACAGGGGGTGAGAGGGTACAAAAAGAAACAAAAATTACAACAAGCGGTGGGATTATAATCTCCCGGCTAGGTGGAACAACATGGAGCCCCAGTCACGGAGGCTAATTTGTTTTTGAATATTTTTACATCGGTGAGACCAGAGCCGAAGATCATCAGCAGCGGAGCTAGCAATAGTGTGGAGCTCGAGGTGTAAATTCCAGAAAACCTTGGCGTTCCGCCTTTTCCAAATATTCCAGAGGACGGCCAGCAGCACCGTAGATCTGCATTTGTTGTTTAATTCACCGTCCCAGGCCTGAAGCAGATCCTCTAGCGTACCATGGCAGAGGCTGTCGAGCTCAACCCAAAGCGGACTGAGTTGTTGGCATTCGAAAAGAAGGTGCTCGATGGACTCGCAACAGTTGCAGAAAGGGCAGGTGGCGGATGTGGCAATGCCCCGTTTGAAGCGTCTCTCGTTTGTGAACAGGCGGTTTTTGCAGGCGAGCCAGAGGAAGATCCTGCATTTATTTGGCGCGTAGTTTCTCCAGATTGCCGGAGCTAGAGTGTCTGTGGGTTTCGTCTTCCATACTGCCTGATATGCCAGCTTAGTGGTTAGCGGCTTGCCTGCTTCCCTCGAGATTCTTCTGTCAACGACCTGCAGATTCAAGTTTATCGTAGCCAACATATTGCGGAGTTCAATTAGCTCGCATGCGACCGTTGTTGGAGAACGTAGTAATTTCAAAAAATTTCCTACGCACACGCAAGATCATGGTGATGCATAGCAACGAGAGGGGAAAGTGTTGTCCACGTACCCTCGTAGACCGAAAGCGGAAGCGTTAGCACAACGCGGTTGATGTAGTCGTACGTCTTCACGATCCGACCGATCAAGTACCGAACGCACGGCACCTCCGAGTTCAGCACACGTTCAGCCCGATGACGTCCCTCGAACTCCGATCCAGCCGAGTGTTGAGGGAGAGTTTCGTCAGCACGACGGCGTGGTGACGATGATGATGTTCTACCGACGCAGGGCTTCGCCTAAGCACCACTATAGTATTATCGAGGTGGACTATGGCGGAGGGGGGCATCGCACACGGCTAAAAGATCAAACGATCAATTGTTGTGTCTATGGGGTGCCCCCTGCCCCCGTATATAAAGGAGCAAGGGAGGAGGAGGCCGGCCCTAGGAGGGGCGCGCCAAGGGAGTAGGATTCCTACTCCTAGTTGGAGTAGGTTTCCTCCTTTCCTAGTCCAACTAGGAGAAGGGGGGAAAGGGGGGAAGAGGAGAAGGAAGGGAGAGGGGGGCCGCGCCCCAAACCCCTTGTCCAATTCGGACTGGGCTTGGGAGGGGCGCGCGCCACCTCCTGGCTGCTGCCTCTCCTTCCCACTAAGGCCCATTAAGGCCCAATATTTCTTTCCCGTATTCCCGTAACTCCCCGGTACTCCGAAAAATACCCGAATCACTCGGAACCTTTTCATGTCCGAATATAGTCGTCCAATATATCGATCTTTACGTCTCGACCATTTAGAGACTCCTCGTCATGTCCCCGATCTCATCCGGGACTCCGAACTAACTTCGGTACATCAAAACACATAAACTCATAATATAACCGTCATCGAACTTTAAGTGTGCGGACCCTACGGGTTCGAGAACTATGTAGACATGACCGAGACACGTCTCCGGTCAATAACCAATAGCGGAACCTGGATGCTCATATTGGCTCCCACATATTCTACGAAGATCTTTATCGGTCAGACTGCATAACAACATACGTTGTTCCCTTTGTCATCGGTATGTTACTTGCCCGAGATTCGATCGTCGGTATCTCAATACCTAGTTCAATCTCGTTACCGGCAAGTGTCTTTAATCGTTCCGCAATACATCATCCCACAACTAACTCATTAGTTGCAATGCTTGCAAGGCTTAAGTGATGTGCATTACCGAGAGGGCCCAGAGATACCTCTCCGACAATCGGAGTGACAAGTCCTAATCTCGAAATACGCCAACCCAACAAGTACCTTCGGAGACACCTGTAGAGCACCTTTATAATCAACCAGTTACGTTGTGACGTTTGGTAGCACACAAAGTGTTCCTCCGGTAAACGGGAGTTGCATAATCTCATAGTCATAGGAACATGTATAAGTCATGTAGAAAGCAATAGCAACATACTAAACAATCAAGTGCTAAGCTAACAGAATGGGTCAAGTCAATCACATCATAACGAGCTAGTCAAGTAGAGGCATACTAGTGACACTCTGTTTGTCTATGTATTCACACATGTATCATGTTTCCGGTTAATACAATTCTAGCATGAATAATAAACATTTATCATGAGAATAAGGAAATAAATAATAACTTTATTATTGCCTCTAGGGCATATTTCCTTCAGCCGTGTGAGACAATCTTGGGGTTAGGTCCAAGGTTAGGTCGTTCGAGTCCAGAGCACGAGCCACAGAAGTGTGAATTCTGTTGGAGTGGGAAAATAGTGCCGGGAATTGTTGCGCTAGGGTTTGGGTGGACTGAGGGAGCCAAAGATCTAGCCAGAACGAGGTAGTGACTCCGTTTCCGAGGTGCACCATGGTGAGTGATCTGAATAATTCGACCCCTTTGACGAAGTCTCGCCAGATAGGAGTATGATGGTTATCCGACATGCCGACGTCACGAGTGCTAGACCAGCCGTATTTTGAGACAAGGTAGGGAGTGTCACTCGTCATGTCTCCATTATGAAGTTTAGAGATGTGTTTGAGAAGCAAGCAAAGGTTCATTTGTGGAAGCGAAAGAAAACCGAGCCCCCCATTGGCAAAGGGGGCACACACGATGTCCCAGGCAACTTTGCAATTGCCACCCGTAACGTTGTCTTGACCTGTCTAGAAGAAGGCCCTACAACATTTTTCGATTTCTTGCACGGTTCCAGTGAGAAGCAAAAGAACACTCATAGCGTAGATTGGAAGGGCGCAAAGAACAGAGCGGACTAAAATTGCCCTCCCGGCCAAAGACAGAAGCAGTCCCCTCCAGCCAGCGAAGCGGCGGTCAACCTTGTCAATGATGAAGAAAAAATCGGAAAGGTTTAGCTTGTGAGTGGATAGAGGCAAACCTAGGTAAGACTGGGGAAAGGAGGCAACCGAGCAGCCCAGGATTGCCGCAAGGCTTGCAGAAAGCTCTGAGTCGACATGGATTGGAGCGAAGGTGCTTTTATGGAAATTAATGGCGAGGTCAGTGGCCTCAGAGAACTGTATCAGAATATTCTTGAGGGTCTGTAGTTGAGTTGCGTCAGGCGGAAGGACAATAAGCGTATCATCGACATATTGCATGACGGTGCAGGGCATATTGGCATCAATTGTGTGGGAGAGGAGGCCATTTTGCGAGGCTTGAATAATTAGACGTTTTAGCACATCGGCGACTAGAATGAAAAGGTAGGGGGGAGTACGGGTCCCCTTGTCTCAGGCCCTGATGGCACTGAAACCAAGGTCCCGACTTTCCGTTTAAAAGAACAACAGAGCTGGCCGAAATGTGCAAGCTTTCCACCCAACGGCACCAAGCGGGGGGAAACCCTTTGGCCCGTAAAATCGCAGCCAGGGCGATCCAAGACACAGAGTCAAAGGCCTTGTGGAAGTCGAGCTTAAGGACAATTGCTGGAAGGTGGCGCTCAAAGCATGTTTGAACGATGTCGGCAGCATGAACAAAATTGTCAGCGATTCCGCGCCCCCTAATAAAGCCCGTTTGGTCGCAATGGATAAGGTGTTCGATCAGCGGCTGGGTTTGATTAGAAAGACACTTAGAAGCTAGCTTGACAGTGCAATTCTGGAGGGACACCGGGCGGTTTTCAGGCCTACATGCGTCCATTTTTTTGGATAGAAGGACAATATAAGCTGTGTTCAAGCGCTTAAGATCAGTCGTTCCCGCATGAAAATCGTTTACCAGATTAAGAAGATCCTTTTTTACAAGATTCCAGTTGGCCTTGAAAAAAGCTGGGCCAAAACCATCCGGCCCAGGGCTTGCGTCGTCTTTCATGGCCCAGAGAGCAGTTTTTATTTCTTCCAAGGTAAAATGCTCCGATAGCTCGGAGGCTTGGGCAGAGGTAAGCGAGTTCGGGAGGAGCAAACTGTCCAGGTCAAACGAAGCAGATACGGGAGAGCTCACACCCACCAGATTTTTGAAAAAATGCAAGAGAACCGCTTCCTTGTCGCAATGCGCAGTATAGACACTGCCATTGTCCATGAGAGATTTAATTTGGTTTTTACGGTGCTTAGCTGTCGCGCAGATATGAAGGTAAGCCGAATTTTCGTCGCCAAACATGCAGTCTTTAATTTTCGCCCTCTGTCTCCAGTAGGCCGCAATAGCAGCATTGTGACGGTGAAGCGACACCTTCACTGCAATCCTAAGGTCCGATTCGAGTTGGGACAACGGCCTGGCCTCCTCAAGCTTATCGAGGAAATTGATAGTGGTATGGCAGTTTATAGCCATGGTCCTAGGTGACCGTCGATTGGACATCCACTTTTTGGCCATATTTCTGGTGCGCTTTAGCTTCAAGGAAAGAACACCGGCAGAGCCGAGGTGGGCATGGCGGGAGCCCACACTTCCCCAATTTGTAGCAACCCTTTCCCTAAAAAGGGGGATATTGAGAAGGGAGCGATCAAGGCGGAAAACCGAAGCTTTGGGGATAGTAGTTGCTGCCGTCAAACGAATAGGAACGTGATCAGAGGTTGTCCTGGTAACCGAGGAGAGTGAGGTATCTGGAAATTTTGACGCCCAGGCCACGTTTGCCAGTGCCCGATCTAGCCGCACGAGAATAGGCACATCCTGCTGGTTTGACCAGGTGTAGCGCCTATCTAGAAGAGGGAGATCCTGGAGCTGAAGCGTATTGATGGCAGAGGAGAAAATGTTTGCTTCATGCATGTTGAAATGAGACGTTGATTTATCTGAAGGTCTAAGGGTGATGTTAAAGTCACCAATGACAGTCCACGGGCAGGAGATTTGCGGCATTAGATCAATCAGAGATTATAAGAAGATGGGTTTAGAAGCATAATTGCAGGGACCGTAAACGTTTGTGACCACAAAAGATAGGTCGTCAGCACGCGATTCAAGCCAACATGTTAAGGCAAAAGTGCCAGCAAACACTTTGGTGCAAGAGAGGAAACTGTCGTCCCAAGCGGTAACAATCCCGCCCGCAGATCCATTGGCTGGAATGGAGTGAAAGGTTCTGAGGTTTGGAGGTAGAAACGAGACAGCTTTGAAGTAGGAGATATCCTGAAGTTTTGACTCTTGCAGGCAGATCACGGAGCAAGTGGTCGAGGAGAGGGTTGCTTTAACGTCAGTGCATTTTTTGTGCCTTCCCAGGCCGCGCACGTTCCATGAGATAACAGAAATTTCTCTAATCATGGGTAACCTTGGAGGCAACAGTGTGTAGGCAGGCAAAGCAAGCCACGAGAGATACGATGGAACAGTCAGATACATTGGAAAGGGTGGTACATCTCACTGAAAAGTAAAGAGAAACACATAAAAAGAAAATACTAGGGGTTGGGGTCTCCAAAGGGAGAGCATGCATGCGACGCGTCCTATGTAAAGAGCTACAGCTAAAATGGCGGGTGGAGCTGCAGCTGCAAGGAGAAGCAGGCAGGAGATTGCGTCGCTGCGGGGCCATAGCAGAAAGGTTGTCACACATCGTCACCGGAGGGCACCATGTTGAGGTCGATCTCGGAAACGCCGCAGGCCACCGCCAGCTGGAGAGCATCCTTGCGTGGAAGCGGTGGGGCGCCCTCGGCGGCAAGCTCCAGGAGCTCTTCTGCCGGCAGCAGAAGCGCGGAGCTCGGGGCCGCCCTCTTCCTGCCCTCCAGCTTCATCTCCTTCCTGAGTGTGGCCTTCTCCAGCATCGTCATGCGGTTGGGCGCCTCCCCCCTCCCTGATGCGAGCGCTGCGGCGCTTGTAGAAGATCGTTGGGGATGCCGCACGTGGGGGAGGTCGACGAGCGTGAGGGAGGACGGAGGGGAGGGTTGCTGCAGCGGGAGATCTTCGTGCGCGTCGATGGCGATTTGCAAGGGCTGCGGACCCGGGATCGGGGGCAGTCCCGCGTCGAAGCGCTCGACAGCCCACATGACCTCTTCCTCGCCGTCGCAGCCCGGGGTGAAAGCGCGACCACGGAAGTCGCTGCAGATCACCTCGGCGTCGATGAAGGGGGCGTGGGAAGGGCCGACCGTAGCCACCCTGTCGAGGAAGCCGATGGAGCAGGCCGCAAGGTTGGCGACGATCAGCTTGGGAGATCCCCTCGGGCTCATGGGGATGCGATAGAAGCCGCGCTCGCCATTCTTGCCCTGGACGCGCAAGTCATAGAACCCCTTGAAGAGCTTGACCTCCACTGATTTTGGGCGCGCCGTGAGTGGCACAGCCCAAACCAGTGGCTTGTGGTTCGCCATCATGGTGAGGCCACCGGGCAGTTGGACTACCCGGTCATCATGCCCCTCGTCGGTTGGCGGAGGCGGTGGCGCGGACAGATTTGGGTCCATGCCTCCTGGGAAGTCGCCGCTGCCCCCATCGCCACCGTTCCCGCCACCGTCGCCATTGTTGTCGTCATCGGAGTCTGGACCCGCAAAAGCAGGGTCAGGCGGGAGTTCCTGAGAGTGAATCACGAGGACAGACGCGATGGCACCGAGGCCGGAGAAGCCATGGACGGGTATGGTATGTGGGACGTCGGTGAGGGTGCGAGACTTGACGGAGACAAGGACCACAGAGTAGTCCACCCCGGTGTGGCAAACGGGGTCAATCTCGATGGGACAAGCGAAAGGGACAATGGAGTTGATGATAGTGGGAGTGAACCAATATTCCATCGGGAAGTCTTCGATGTTTAGGGCAGAGACCGTGCCAAGACGAAAGAGGAAACGATTTTCGGTGTCTTCGTGGCGAACAAGATTGACTGTGTTGATGGGACATGAGAGTGGGTTGTTTAGGATGGAAATTTCTCTTTCATAGGCTGAGCCGAAGATAACTAGGCCCGCCCCATAGGACGAAGCTCTAATCATCACAGGAGGGTTTCCAGCCCCGGTCTGAAGCGCACGTCGGATACATGCTTGGGGAGAGGGATGTGGCGGGTTAACAATGGCATAAGCTAGGTTTTGGAAGTGCTCAATGGGGGTGTAAGGCATGAAGACGTTGGCAAAATCACGACGATGCCTAGGTGGGGAAGAGAGAGAAACAGACTGGGTCTCATCCGAATCGGTGGACTCGTCCCCCGATTCGAACTCGACCTCCTGAGAATCCTCTTCCTCATCTATGGTCTCGTCATCAACTTCAGCCGCCTCGGTCTGCTCCGGGAAGGAAAAGATGCGAGGTGGAGATGTGGTGGCATGGGGCGACTGCTGCTCCTCATTGGAGGAAGGGAGCTCAAGCGGGATGAAATCCGATCCGCCATGGTTCCTCCTTTCACATGTCATAGAGTGCCCCAAAAGATCCCTCACTTCCCTCCCGCGAGCGCCCGGGGGGACCCTAGCCCGTTGCCTACCCTCCCTCCTCTGCCCTCCTCCCTTGTTGCCGCCCAGCGCCGCCGCATGCCGAAGCCCGGCCAGCAAACTCCTGTCCCAGTGCGTCGATACCTGCGAGGAAGCGGAGCTCATCTCGATGTCCACGTCGCCTCTTTCCCTTCGACAGACTCAAGACCTTCTGTGCTAAGAGCATCTCCATCAGACCATTTAAAAACCGCGATCCATAAAAACACGTTTCAAAAGGTCCTTTAAACCGTTTTACGGTGCGAAATTAGGCCCCAAAAAAAGATACCATATTACGAACTGATCCGGAACGATACAGCACGCAATCGTCCCGCTCCGGCTGCACCGCGCCTTGACCATGCCCGCCCCGGTCGCCACCCGCCCCGCCCGTCCAGCCCCAGCCACGTACGCCCCGTCCCCGCCGCGCTTCGTCCCGGCCATGCCCGGCCCGGCCACGCCCACCCGCCACGCTCCGCCCCGGCCATGCCCGCCCTAGTCGCGCCTCCCCCGCCCTTTTCCGGCGCCGCCTAGCCTTGATTCGGGCCGCCGGCGGCCTGCTGCACCCCGCCTGTGGCCGGCCTTGAGCTTAGCGGTGAAGGTCGAGCCGACCACAATTTGGACCGATAGCGACAAATTCCGGCGTGCGGCGACCTTTTCCGATGTGCGGCGACGGATTCGGCGAGTTTCGGGTTGATTCGACTAGTTCCGCGGCGGCGCATCTGCCCCGATAAGTTTGACCGTTTACGGGTTGAACTGTATAGTGCCTTCCAAACTGTACCTTTGAGGTTCTCGCGGATGGGTTCTCGGTGCCTCTTAAAAATTTAAAGGGTCGATCGAATTTTACGGGATTTGCTAGGGACCGTTTTTTCGACCGAAACTTTAAATGCAAAAAAATATACAGGTTTTACCACACTTTTAAGAGGTCTACTAAAGATGCTCTAACATTGTGAAGAAACTGGCGCCCCCATTGCTGCCAGAGGTTCAGGCGTCAGAGAAGATACCTAGCAAATTGAGCATGCAAATCGCAAACCCAGCAGGCCAGCACCCAGCCCATGATCAACGGTTCAACACACCATGCATGCACATGACCGATCGAGCAATAAGCTATAGAGAGATGACACGCACGAGTAAGTCCATCCAGTCTCCGTGGCGAGTGGAAGCGACGAGCGCCATGGCCATGAAAGCCAGCAGCGCGGCACCGGCGCGCAGCACGAGCCATGCTTGTATTGGTTTCATGATGAATCGGCGGTCAGGTCTCCACCAAGCTTCATCCAAATCGAACGTCCTTTACGAGCCGGGCAGACGGCCCGTGGGTCACCCCGTTTTATAGCACTGGGCTTTCCGTTTGGGCCATATAAAGGCACCTACGGTAAGGTTGTGCTGTTGTATTTCAAAAATACAGTACCGATCCCTAAAAAAACAAAAAAAATACAGTACCGTTTTATTAGGACCACATCGCTTACGGAGAAGAGATGGCAGCTGTTTATATGCATGTTTCGTGACGAAGAGTTCACCAGGCGTCAAGCCTGGTAAGCTATCTCAAAAAACAACAACCAGCAGAATAATCGGTTATAGGCATGCAAGCAACCTCTCAGGGTCTGACGCCATGATTGTAGTACAACTTGCTCGTCTATGAGCCCTGATTGAAAAACTTGACATGCCAACACACCACTACGACATGGAGTGCCTGAGCTTTTTTTTTTCGATTTCAGAAGATATACACGATTCATGAGATGTTTCAAGTTATTTGCCACCAAGTATAGGTTACAAAAAAATTGAACTGCAATATACTCGCTCTGTCCCAAAATGTAAAACGTTTTTTAGGCAATGGGTGTATTTTCTTTTATTTGCCATCACGCAATGTGTGCATCTTGTTTACAAAGTAAATTATCTTTTAGTATAGGTAGTACATCTATTTGGCAAGGTAAGTTGAACAAAAAATGCAACGAATTTAGAACTAATCTTCGTGTTAAAAATGTTGACCATGGGCATAATAATTGTGCTCACTGTTCTCTAGGGACCTCACAACTTTTCCTACGATTTGCCATAGAGTATAGCTAACGACGAACAAAAATTATGTGATAATATTCTCAAGGACATCATAAAGAAAAACATATTGACACCATAAGATTCCTGGTGAGAGAAGATTTGGAAATGACATGAAGATTTTAAAGGATTCATTAAAACTAATTTGGTATTAAGGTTTTGGCAACTACGAACTTCTAATGTTTGAAATAACGACGCCAATACACATCTGACATTCCTCCTGGGGTGTGTTAGGGGGGAGCAAGAGAACACGGTCATTCACTCGCAGATCCCCCCCCCCCCCCCCCCCCCCCCCGGCCCCTACTAGGCCTCTCGAGCACCAGCTTGCTGGAAAACAAAATCTAACAAGTCGGCGTTGAAAAACGTAGAATGAACTCTCGAGAAAAATTGCAACCAACCCCACCGCCACCCCTCCTCACGTTTACTTTGAGAGTAAGCAAGGCAAAAATGTCCAAAACCTATGCTATATACAAAGACATAGGTTTCACATGATATATACAAATACTTTTTGCCATGATATATGTAATTGTCAGGGATGTACAAATTAATTGCAATGATATGCACAAGTATATTGCCAAAAAAATCCATAGTAAAAATCACCATGAATAGTTACAACCCACACATGGAAGAGGCCGCGGCATGCACATGCGGCATCTGGGCTTATGTATTGTAGACACACATCAGTGTTTGTTGTACAACCTCAAAAAGTTTTAGCTCCTAATTCATCCTACACTAACAAAAACAAAAAGAGAAATCAGATTGAATAGTTTCAAAATACTGTTCACCCAAAGCTGTCACTATTCACATTTGAATGTCTTTTTTGATTCTTTAACTATTCATAGATTTTTTAGCTGTTTTTTTCAGGGTTGCGGACACACCCCATAGATATGTTGTCAAATAATTTCAGAAATTTTTAAAATGTCTAAATATAATTTTTATAGTTGATCCTATACTAGCCTCCCCCGCCTGAGCTTTCGATGGTATAAGTTGGAGGTTTGATCTTAGTTACTTATGTATCATCCTAAAGTATTTTTTTAAAGGAAGGTTAAACTCCCGGCTTCTGCATCAATCGATGCATGCAACCATCTTTATTAATTATTCCACAAAGGTTTGACAAGAACATACATCAATCCACCCGAAGCCACCACTCACACCTACAAACTCGATAATATGGAGTGCTCTCACTCCCCATATCTAAAATCGGTATCGTCGTCGATCCATCCACATAATGCATCGGGACCAACAGCCGGTGGAGCCTACCTAATGCGCACACCACATGCACACGTTTTAAAAGCCACCACCATCATCGGACCACTAACCCGTCTTCAGGAGAGAGATCCGCATCATCCTTGCCAGTCTGAACATCCGTCGGCGCCACCATGGCGCCCAATGGCGCCACCGCCCTGAGCTCGTCCGTCCAGACGCGAAGACTTTGGAAGATCTGTCGTGCGTAGCACCTGCCAACCAGGCATGACTCAGCGTAGCACTTGTCGGCCAGGCATGACTTTGACAGCTCCACCGATGCTCCGTGCAAGACGAAGCCGCTCCACCTCCCGCCTCTGTCTTCTAGAGCTGCTCCACAAACAATGCTCCCGAGAGAGACGGTACCGTAGTACCGCCATCGTTCAATCTGGAAGACCAGATCCTAGGGTTTCCCCCGAAGCAGCACGAGTGGGTCGACAATAGTTACACGACGATGCCTTCATCCAGGTAATGACGCAAAACGCTGCCATCGCCCGCCAACGGCTTGGTTTTCACCGGCAACTATGTCTCCCCGACTCGTAGCTAGGACTAGATGACGAATCTCGAGATCCGACCACCCAGCCGCAGGCCGACCACCTCTGACGGAAGAGATGACCACGACCGCCGGCTGCACCGGCCAGAACAGATCTGACCGGAGGTGCCGCCGACACAACCACCAGGCCCTCCACGCCGCCACCGCCGATCCCAAGGCAGCTGGCGCGCCGTCGCCCGAACAGGGCTGGCCGCCGCGCCCGCAACCCGCGCCGCCTCCAACGCCGCTGCGCCACAGCCATTGCCGTTGTGCCGATCGAAGAGGACACGCCTCCACACGGTTCGGGGCCCCGCACAACCCCAGAGCCGCGGGAAAGAGGCGATGTCCTCCGCCACCTCGGTCGGGCCCCGGGCTTAGACCGGCGGCACCCCCCTGCGACGATGGAGGGAGAGAAGAAGGTAGTGTGCGCCCCCGGCGACTGAGTTTAGGGCGCCGCCTTAGTCGCCCTAGTGGGGACGACGCGACGGCTGCGGGGGATCACCAGTCCACAATCAGTTTGCCAAATAAGTATGCTCAAATAAGAATCATTTATTGTTTGTTTTATCGATCTTTTTAGGAGAGTCAGTTGATGAGTAAAACACCAACTTTAGGCAATATTTCCTGCAGTAACGCACGGTTTATCATCTAGTTATTGCTGAGATGAAGGGCTTGTCGAAGAATAGGGTATTTAATCCTTTTAAGATTTCTCGTGAACAAAATTGAGTTAATTTCTTTTTTATTTTTATTTAGGAACTACTTGAATTTTTCAGTCTGGTTGCAAGGTCTTAATAGTGAGTATGAATCATAGTTCCATTTGATCCACTCTATCTATTTCGTGTTCCAGATACTAGAATAAATAATATCTGACGAATTAGAATCATCTTGATAGAGATAACATGCCCTTTCTATTTATTATCAATAGGATCAATTCTAACAAGTCACACACTCATATTCCAGAGATACCGAAACAAAAAAATCCGCGGTCTTGGATTTGCGAATATTTTTATAAATTATATGATCATTTTTTCAAAACTCATGAACATTTGTTAGAATTAGTTAACTTTTTTATGTCAAGATGTTTTTCTGGAACAGTTTTCTAAATTCATGAATTTTTTTTGTTTAATGAACTTTTTTTCTGATGGTTGGTCATATTTTCTAATTCACGTACATTTTTTGAATCAATGATCTTTTTTCGTAATTGATTAGCATTTTCAATTTTCGTGAAAATTGTTTATGAAATTTATGAACATTTTTAATACTCGATTTTATTTCAAAATCATGAAATATTTTATGACTTCGTGATTTTTTTGGAAATCATGATCATTTTTTTATTTCGAAGAACTTTTTTGAGTTATAAGTTTTTTTGAATTCAAGAACAAATTTTCAAACTAATTCATATTATTTTAAATTTTAATTTTGTTTCAAAATCTCGACCATTATTTGAAATGCAGAACTGTTTTTAGACCCCGAGCAATATTGTACAGAAGAGAAAACAGAAAAAAAAAAACAGGGGCGCCGCACTCCACTTATGGGCCGGCTAAAAGCACGCCGCGAAATAGGATCTCCCCATCGAGCCCAAATTAAACGTCCCAGTGTTGGGCTTTTCAATTGGGCCGTACCAGAGGTGCACAGCGCTAAAGAAACTACCGTTTTAGGGTGCTTTAGTGCCACCGCTGAATAAAAAAGTGGTTTAGTGCCACATTGCTTACGGAGAATCGACAGAAGCTGGTTATATGCACGGCTCGTGACCAGGTGTTCACCAGGCAGCAAGCCTGGTAAGCTGTGACAAAAACAGCATGGATAATTGGAGAGTGCCTAAGCTTTTTTTTCTTTCTTAAATATATTCCGAGTTCCGGAAGACGTATACATACAGGATTCAGATCAGTTTTTGAGGAGCGAAATTCGTGCAAATACAACCGAATTTCATGCAAACTCGACCGAATTTAATACAAATTAGATGCAAACGGTTACATTTTGAAAATATTTTAACTAAAAAGTTAAAACTATGTTCACATACATTCGCACGGAGCTACACTCCCACGACACAGATACACTACACCGGCGGATCCCTTCGTCACCAGACTACCGGGAGTCCCTGAGGCATATTCTTACCCCGTATCGACCCTATGTCTGGTTGCGCCGCTCATCGGAGTGTGGCGAAGAGGGTGCTTCAGCCGGAGGGGAAGGGTGCTTCCGTGGATGCCCAAGCCAGGGTGGTCTGAGGTAAAGTAGAAACCAGTCATGTCACCGGTTGTACAAGCCGGCGACGCGCCGGCAATGGCCTTCCTAGGACCCAAGCGGCAGCGGCCTCCCGTGTTCTACTTTCCCTCGAAGTTGCCAGCGGACGTGGACGCAGATGTGCTGGCCACCGACTCGTCGATCTCCTTCGCGCACCCGCCTTCTTTCTCTGTCTGCATGGCGCGGCTACACGCGCGCGGCGGCAGATGGCGTGGTCGTACGCACTGGAGGGGCGGTACGATGCGGCGTCGTCCATGGCCGTGCCGCCGTGCTCCACTCCTTGCCGGCCTGGAACTCGCCACTCCTCTGCGAGCTGGCTTGAAGCGGCGAGTTGCTGAACCACACGCCGGATTAGGGCGGCAAATTGCTCCGTCAGCCTAGGGGGGAGGTGGAGCAGCGAGCTGCCTCGCTCGTATCCGCCGGGCTCGGCGGGTCAGCATGCCGACTTTTATGCCAGAGAGCTGCTCTTCCTGCCCGTCGGATGCCATCGAAATAGTGAAGAAAATGGTGAAGGAGAAGATAGGGGGAGAGGCGGAGGGGTGTGCTTTTTGCCCGATGCCTACCATCGTTTAAATGGAGGGCGGACGGGAGGAGCTTGACTGACATTGCATTTAGTGTCAGCCCGCTCATGAACGGACGTGTGGCGGGAGTAGATTTCTCGGCTTCCACGCAGGGTTAATGGCGGTGTGTGAATGCGGTGAGGAGGCGTGCTCAACCGGGCGCGCAGCGGGCGGCGCCGTCGCTCGACACGCCGCTTTAGTGGCGGAGGCAGTGAGAGGTCGCGTCTGCCCTGAGCCGTCTTTAATGCGGAGCGGCACGCTCTACAGCGGCATGAATGCAGGTATCGGGCGGGAGCGCGCGTGAGAGGGGGAGGGGTTTTTTGGTGGGCCAGGATGGTCAGAAGCGGGCTTGGGAGCGGTCCGGGCTCCCGCAAACCTCCCCTACTTTTGTCTTCGGTTTGCGGGAGAAATCGCATCCGGACCACTCCGCGGACCGATACAGGTTGGTGTTGGATGGTTTCTGTGGTTTGAACAGCCCGGTCCGAACTATTGCGGGAGGTTTACGGGTCCGCTTTAAAGATGCTGCTTACTTTACGGACTATTTGCCACACTGATAATAGCTAACAACGAACAAAAAGGAAATTATGATATTTTCAGGAATATCTTGATGAAAACATATTGACACCATAAGACTGTTGGTGCGAGAAGATTTAGAAAAGTCAACAATATTTTAAATGATATATTAACACTAATTAGCTTTTTTTTTCGCCAACACTGAAAATCATGACACAAATTATGACAACATTTCCGGATACAAGAATGGATCACTTTATCTTGAAAGGGAAATCAAAATATTAAAGATTTTGCTACTCTAGTGAAATGAACTGGACGGTGTTTCAGCGCCACTCCACCCAATGGATAGCGACATCTGTCAATAATTCTATTTGTGAATACATGTGTCAAAGTATGATATGCCTTACCAGCAAAAAAAAAAGTATGATATGCCTGTGGCTCTTTGGCTACGGTTCAATGAACATCACATATTTACCTTCTAGCTTTCTTCCTTGCTGCCGACTGCTAGAAGTAGGCTCTACTTATCACAGTAAAAATCTCCTGCAAATAAAGAAAAATCGTAGTAAAAATCAACGGAGATTGTAAGAGTGACGACAAACACACTTGCAAATTTGCAACATTAGGACATCTCCAACGTGGACCCTCAAACCGCACACGTCTGGATCGCACGGTCCAAGACGTGTTTTTTGCTATCCAACAAGGTCATATATCCGTCCGTTGGCCAGTGCAGATGTCATTTTTTCGACAAACCGGAGGGAGGAGGGGTTTGAAGGATTCCAGACCGCTGCCATCCACGCCTCTAATAAACTTGGCCCACCCAAAACACTCTCCCTCGCCCGTAGCAGTCAGCACTGCTCCAAAATGTCAGTGTCGCATTCATGCCTGCCCAAAGAGGACGCGACCTCTCTGGAGCCGGCATTGAAGTGGCGCGCCGACCGACAGCGCCGCCCACTGCATGCGTCTTCTCTCCGCATTGAAGCGACATCCGCCCTCCCTGCCTTCCTCCATTAAACCGGCGCGTCAGCCGATAAACCTATTCCGACGCCCCGAGCAACATGGCATCTACCTGCTATTTAAACGTCACTACTACAAAAACAGCTATAGCCAATATGGACACTAATGGCGCACTGTATATGTGGTGCGCCATTACTAAATACTAATGGCGCACCATGTGTTGGTGCGCCATTAGTGTGAAAATACTAATGGCGCACCACATCCATGGTGCGCCATTAGTAAAAAAGATTTTTTTTAATTTTTTCAAAACTACTAATGGCACACCGTGGGGTGGTGCGCCATTAGTAGTTCAACTAATAATGGCGCACCATCCCACGGTGCGCCATTAGTAATTATGTTTCAAATTTTTTTTTTCAAATTTTTCTTATTTTTATTTTTTAAACTTCTAATGGCGCACCGTGGGACGGTGCGCCATTACTAGTTCAACTACTAATGGCGCACCACTTCCACGGTTTCAATTTTTTTTTTTTGAAAAACTACTAATGGCGCACGGTTGGGGTGGTGCGCCATTAGTAGTTGAACTACTAATGGTGCACCACCCCCACGGTGCGCCATTAGTAACTTGGCCCATTCCACCAAATGCACCCCCCTGGACCGCCTTTTCAGTTTTAAAAAAAATAAAAGAAAATGATGGAAATGTCAAAAAAATAAAATAAAACAAGTTTCCCATGTGATGTGTGGTCTAGTTGTTGGGAAAATTAACAAATATGAATTTCGACTTTATTTGCAAAATCTCTCTGGAATTTCTTAAGATGGGCATAACTTTTGCATACGAACTCGGATGAAAAAGTTTTTTATATGAAAAATCATCTACTCGAAAAGTTACATCCGAATTTAACCGGGGGAACCCCGTTAAACATTTTCAAAATCCTCAAAAACCTAACAGAAAAAAAAGATACGGGGCTTTCAAGATCTAGAGGCAAAAAAATTCAAAAAATTTCAAACTTACTAGTGGCGCACCGGTTGCTAGGTGCGCCACTAGTAACAGAAAAAAATATTGGTTTTGAATTTTTTTTGGATTTTTTTTCAGAAAATGATTTGTAATATGACAGGGAAGTTTGAAATATTTTTCAAAATTTCATCATACTCATGAATATGAACAAAAGTCCTAGACATCAACAAGGTTTAATAGGATTGATATGATAGATATATCAACAAGTGGCTGTTAAGTGAGGTGGTGCTGGCGTTGGATAGAACTGTGAAGTTAAGCATGCTTGGGCTGGAGTAGTGTGAGGATGGGTGACCTTCCGGGAAGTTTGACCACTTAGTGTGATTTGACTTGAGATTAAGCCATAGTGACACGAGATTAAGAAAAAAACGAAAAAAAATGGAAATTTTTTTGAAAAAAATATTTCTAAAAGAAAATTTTGAATTTTTTTTTTGAAAAAAATATTTCTGTAAAAATATTTGAAAAAATTTTATTACTAATGGCGCACTTCTATGTGGTGCGCCATTACTAAGTCAGATAGTAATGGCGCACCGCTACTATCTGGTGCGCCATTAGTAAAAATTACTAGTGGCGTGATGCTAGTGGCGCACCAGTAGTGCGCCATTAGTAGGCAAAACTGGTGCGCCACCGGTAGGCCTTTTTCTAGTAGTGCGTGGTCAGGCTCTGGGCAAAAGCTGCACCACACCTCCGCTCTCCATCTGCTCTATGCGCCAAATCCGCCATGGTTTCGAGCTCTGAAGCCCCATGAGACGACATCACCGGCGAGCAAAAGAAGGAGCTCTCCGGTATTGCTGCCGGATGGCTGCCCGTCGAGCTAGCGGGATACATGCTGGCTCTCCAGCGAGCTCTTCGGATGGCTGCGACGCTGACAAGCCAACGGAGGATAAGCCGACGCCACCCCCACCACTGGTTCAGGGCGGCATCACCATGGGCGAGGCGCGAGAGGACGACAAGGGCACCATGATGGACAAGCAGTGGCACACAGAGGAGCAAATTGATGGCACACTCATCATGGTGGACGTGGACGTGCATGAGCAACAGGCTTTGCTCCTGTCCTACTGGCTGACGCAAGTTTACGACGGCATGGATGACGCTGCTAGCTCCATGTTAGTTGTGCCCTGCTGCCATGATGACGAAGTCGGCACGTCCGTGGGCGCCACTGGCAGCGCGGATGAATAGACCAAAGGAGGCCACCGTCGCTTGGGTCTCAAAAAGGCCACCACCACGGCTGCGCCAGGCCTCACAGCCGGCGACTTGCCCAGTTTGCGAAGGCGTAGTCCAGCGTCATTGTCTTCCACCGTTCTAAAACCAATTGCTGATCCGGGCTTCACAGAGGCGGATGTTATTCTTCCCCTCCCGTCGAAGCATATTCTCAAGCGCTCATGGCGTTCTGATGCGCTTGCTGCCGGACATAGATATGGGGTGGGAAACAGGCGCCAAGCTGGCCGGTCATAGACTAGGTTAGAATAGGCTAGCCGCTATATTTTAGTTCAAATATGTCTGAAATGTAAATGTTTTCGTTCGGTTTAGATGCAAATTATCCTGTTTGCTTGCAATTCGTCTGTGCTTTGAAATGTATGTACTACGGTTGGATGGCCCCACATCAGTATGCACCCCCCCCGCGCGCATTCGTGGACGGATGAGCGTCCGAGATGCTCTTACCTAGGGTTGTGTAAATCTTTTTTTACAGGAAAATTTATGACCTATTCATCTTCAATTATGAAAGTACAACGAACATCAGAAATAATAAAAAATTACATCTAGATCCATAAACCACCCAGCGACAACTACAAGCACTTAAGCGAGCCCAAAGCGCGTTGTTGTCATTGTCTCTTCCTCGCCAGAGCCGAGCAATAGTTGTTGTAGTCGACGGCTAGGAAGTTGTCGTGTTAAGGCCCCATAGGATCAGTGCACCAGACTAGCACCCGCCACCATTGAAGAATAGATCGGAAGGATCCAACCTGAAGACACACGAAAGCAGACGAACTATGACTAGATCCGAGCAAATCCACCAAGGATAGATCCGCCGCAGACACACCTCCACATGCCCACCGATGATGCAAGACGCTCCACCGGGACGGGGACTAGGTGGGGAGAACATTATTCCATCTTCAGAGAGACGTCGTCGTTTCGCCTTTCTGAGTAGGACACAAACCCTAACAAAATACGAAGGAATATCTAACGGAGCCCTCCCGCCAGTAAGGACCGGGATCCACCGTGCCACCGTAGCCCTAAGGCCACCGAAGACGAGACGGACCGACGGCGGTGCCGGCAGGAGGCAGTGGAACCCATCAAGGGTTGTGTACATCTCTGTCCATATTCTTGTCCAAGTAAAAAAAGAAACACATTAAGAAGAATATATTGAGAGAATTCCTTATTTAACGTTGCCTTAAATATTTTTCCCTATTTGACATCAGAAAATGTTTTCTTCCCTATGTAACACCGACTTTAAATTTTATGCCGTTTATGACACTTTCGTCTAGTTTAAGCCTTAACATTGTAAAACGACACAGGAAAAGACCATTTTGCCTCTTATGTGGTATGTGACCAAAATTTTATTAGATGCTAATAATCAGAAAAATACATCTCCAGCCAGTTTCGTTTGCTCTATGCGGCTACGCAGCTGACCCCTGTAGACCAAACAATGATGAAACAATAAAGAGAAATCAACAGGCTCGTCGTTGGGCCTGTGGCTATCAAATAGCGTTTCGGTGCGTGGAGTTGTGCTAGTGCTATGGTCAGAATCGATCAAGTCGATTGGGTTGTCTAGTTAGCTTAGCTAGGTACAAGTACTACCAATCGGGGGTGTTGCTTTTACCCTATACTTTTGAAATTTTAAATTATTTTCAAAACAAACTAACCAATAGTTATTTATAAATTATAATACCAGATCTTTTTAGAGGAAACTACAATACCACAACACCACATTTTGCCTTGTCCTTTTGTATTTAGCCTCGTAGAACTACATTTTGTCTTGGAAGTGCAGAATAGGAAGAGAGAGGAGAAACTGCAGGAATAAGAAAGACGCACTGGGGAAGACTCGCGCGCGCGTGTCAATTTTGGCAAAAGTAAACAAGTCCTTTCACTTTTCACCATAGTTTTCAGTGGGAACTACTCTGAGCAATGCATATGCTCTAGTTTGCCAAAATGTTGTTCGGGAGAGGGATGTACAAGCAGCCACATAGCTCTTATCTTTACATATATAATCTCTCCAACTCACGCCGCTTGCTGTCCCACGCAGCCGTGAATTTAAGCTAGATGGTCGGTTCATATTACATGGAGTATTTAACCAAAAACTATCACATTTCATGAAAAACGTGTCCAGAAACTACCACTTTACGAATTTGTGCCGAAAACTATCACTTTTTTTTGGTAATTTGTGACTAAAAACTACCATGTCGAGAAAGTGCCCGATTCGCCTCTTCTAAACACCTTTCTGACAGGATGGACCCACAAGTCAGGTTGACCGTTAACTTTGACCGTTATTACAAATGGGGCCCACACGTCAACCCTCTTCTTCCTCCTCTCTCCCTCTCTTTGGCATTTATACAAACACCTCGGGTGCACCACCCGCCGACGTGCGGGCGTGCAGCCTGCTCCCATCGGTCGATGCTTCCAATGGCCAGGCAACAAGAAAGAGCACATAGCTTTGATGATCGCGAGGAGCTTCGCATCGAAAAGAACAAGCCGACAACAACACCGAGGAGCCATGGCAAGACCCTCCCTACCTCTGCTATATGTACCCTCGCATGCCTCGCCGAGCAAAGCTCTCCACCTGACCGATCCATCCATCTCCTCCCCAGCTACACAGCAACCATGGCCCGTCGTGGCGGCGGCGGCGGTAGCAGCAGCGACGGCGGAAGCTGCACGCCGACGGCGTCTCTGGCCAGGTACATCCCGCGGACACTCCGTGGCCGGAAGAAGCAGCAACTGCAACGGCACGGCCAGCCGTACCTCATGGGGGGCAGCGGCGGGCGCCCGACGGGTACGCGGCGTCGGTGGAGCTCAGCGCGAGCGCCGGCTCCACGTGGCCGGCCGACTCGGTGGTGCGGGTGGTGCTCTGGAGCGGCATCGTGGAGGTGTACGCGGGCGTGGTGCTCGCCTGCGCCGTCGTCGGCAACCACCCGCCGGGCCTCTGCCTCGCACACCCGGACGTCTTCCGCAACCCGCACGGCGCCACCGTGCGTCCGCTCGAGCCGCTCTTCCCGGGCCAGAAGGTGCTGCTGCTGCCCGAGACCACAGTGCGCCGGCTCCAGCGCGACATCCCCGAGGGCTCCGTCGGGGCCAACCCCGACCACGACAATCGCGAGGACGAGGAGGCGGCAGTGGTCGGCGGCGGAGGTGGCTTGCAGGTGCACACGAGGTGTTTGTAGAAATGCCAAAGAGAGAGAGAGAGGAGGAAGAAGAGGGTTGATGTGTGGGCCCCATTTATAATAACGGTCAAAGTTAACGATCAACCTGACTTGTGGGCCCATCCTGTCAGAATGGCGTTTAGAAGAGGCGATTCGAGCACTTTCCCGACATGGTAGTTTTTAGTCATAGATTAGTAAAAAAAATGATAGTTTTCGGCACAAATTCATAAAGTGGTAGTTTCTGGACATGTTTACATGAAATGTGGTAGTTTTTGGTTAAATACTCTATTACATAAGGGGTAAACATGTCTTTTTATGTGCAACTAAACATTATTAGATAAAAAATCAAACAAAAGTGCCATAAAAGGCAAAAAAAATAGATTCTGTGTTAGATAAGGAATAAAAAGTTTTTCAGTGTTAAAATAGGGAAACGAACTTTAAGATAGTGTTATATAAGGAATTCTTTCGAATATATTTGCTTGCACCTTTTCTCCAACATGAATTTCATAACTATCCAGTCTTAGCATGTGAGTAATCGGGGTTTCAATTCAAGCACTATGAAATAAGCAAGTCTTAGTAAGGCTGTCACTAGGAAGAGAACAACATTGGGGTGGTGGCCCCACAAAGTGGTGACGAAAAATGCTCTCTTGACAACTTGGGTCGTCATGCAAACATCTGATCTTCAGATGCCAAGAGCAACTCTGAACTTTGTATTTTTCTTTTTCCTCTCCTTTTGTGCTCGTTGGACTTGGGTCGTAGACTCGTAGTGCGCTTGTCTGGAGAGCTTGCAGCCGGAGAGCATGCCGGACAGAGCGAGCGCCGCGAAGGCCATGAAACCGAGGCAGATGGACCAGATGGCACCCGTGAAGATGTTGACCACTGCCGAGCTCATGCGGACCGTGATCGGGAGAGCCACCGCCGACGCCGTGACCAGCAGATACGCATTCATTCAAATCACGGGGCCGTTAGTACGCAATTGTTTGAACTACACACATGCGTAGATAGAGATACTCGGCTAAGCAAAACTTAAGCTACCAGATAGTCACCGCACAGCTCCGTAGCTGCATCAAAAATGGTCTGATAGCAAGATTCTCTGCACTTCACCTGATCGCCGGCGATATCAAGAAAACTGGCATGGGCAGCGCCGCGGCTCATCCGGCGAAAGTTCCTCCTGCGCCGCAGAGTGCACGAACGCCACCAGGGAGACCCCGAGAAGATACCTAGCAAATGGAGCATGCAAATTGCAAAGCCAGCACCCAGCCCATGATCAACGGTTGAACACATCATGCATGCACACTCTCAAGAATGACATGACCGATCGAGCAATAAGCTATAGAGAGATGACACGCACGAGGAAGTCCATCCAGTCTCCGTGGCGGGGGGAGGCGACGAGGGCCATGGCCACAAAAGCCAGGAGCGCGGCGCCGGCGCGCAGCACGAGCCATATGAATCGCCGGTCCGGTCTCCACTGAGTTTCATCCAACCCTAGGCAAAATCGAACGTCCTTACGAGCCGGGCAGACGGCCCATGGGTTACCCCGTTTTATAGCATTGGGCTTTTCGTTTGGGCCATATCAAGACACATACGTGTAAGGTTGTGCTGTTGATATTACTAGTACAATATACAGTACCGTTTTAGTTGTCGAAGGCGAAGGAACGTACAGTTTTTTAGGACCACATCGCTTACGGAGAAGAGATGGCAGCAGTTTATATGCATGTTTCGTGACCGGGAGTTCACCAGGAGTCAAGCCTGGTAAGCTATCTCAAAAAACAACAACCAGAAGGATAATTGGTTTATCGGCATGCAAGCCCCTCTCAGGGCCTGATGCCATGATTGTGTACAACTTGCAATGCAAGCGGCACTCAGGCATCAATGAGCCCAGATTTGAAAACTTGACATGCCACACCACTCCGACATGGAGTGCATGAACTCCCCCACCGACTTTGTATTTAGGAGGTAATAGTATAGATAGTAGATTGTTTTGGCATGGTAAGTTCAACAAAAAAAATACAACGGATTTAGGACTAATCTTCATTCACTGTTTTCTAGTGCTCGCATTATTTCAGGATTTCAGGCGATGCGTTTCAGTGGGAGGAAAAATACAATGGATTTAGGACTAATCTTCATTCACTGTTTTCTAGGGTTCAAGTCCTGGTGCTCGCATTATTCCTGGATTTATTTCAGGATTTCCGGCGATGCGTTTCAGTGGGAGGAGACGTTGCCGTCGACGACGAGGCGCCTACGGCGACTTCGTAAATTTCAAGATGACATGCCGGCTCAGTCTCGGAGGTGCTCATAGGGGTAGTGTGTGTGTGTGCGTTCATAGGGGTGAGTGTATGCGCGTATGTATGAGCGCTTGCGTCTGTACTGATGTTAAAAAAATAGAATAAGAAGGCAAAAAAGTCCAAAAACTATGCTATATACAAAAACAGATGTTTCACATGATATATACAATACTTTTTGCCATGATATATGCAATTGGCATGGTATGTATAAATTAATAGTAATGATATGTGCAAATAATTTTTTTTGGTCCAGTATAGTGCCAAAAAAACATCCACAGTAAAAGTCTCCATGGATATTTAAAATGCATGTAAGTGTGATAAAAAAGAAGTTGCCATGTTTTGTGGTCAAACAACTCCTCCATATCATCATATGTCAGAACTATCAAAAGATAGTTGACATCCTTTTGATGATTAATTTGCCATGATATATGTAATGAAACTACTACAAATCTACATAACTCAAACATAGAGAAAAACACACACACAAAACACCAAAAATGCCATTATGTACAAAAATAAATGTTCTAAACAGTTTGCAATGTGGAAATTATAAATATGTTGTAGAATGTTTGCCATGTGACAAATCCAAAAAAGTAGTCTAAAACTCGTGATGTGGCCATAATAGAAATTGAGGATTTCCAAAAATTACAAAAAGAAAAGTGGCCTTGGTTTAAAATTTGCCATGACAATTGTAGAAAAACAAAAATCTATGTTTTTCCATGTGAGCAGTACACTTGATGGCTATCCAATAAAAACATAGTACAAGTGACATGCCAAAATTCTAATTTTTTTCTCTATAGGGCATGGCAAATGAAAAAAGTACGGTCGCATGAGAAATTTAAAAAAAAAACAAATCTCAGTGAACATGGCAACGGTATATGTTTGGACACAAAAATGGCACACACCAAACTTTGAAAAAATAGTTGTTAACTTAAAAATCCTGGAAATTTGCCATGTGCGACAAAAAATGGGGAAACTGCAGGACATGGAAAATTCGGGGGGGGGGGGGGGGGGGGGGGGGATCTGTTGGTGACATCGCAAAATATATAGAAACTGTTTTAAAAAGGTCACATGTGCAAACTTTTAAAAAAATGTTGTTATCTAAAATTTGCCATGGTAATTTTAGTGAAACAAAATTCTTAGTTTTTCCATCTGATTACGGCACATGATAGTAATCTTTTTAAAATATAGTACAAGTGACATGGATTTTTTTTAAATCTCTATGGGCCACGACAGTGAAGAACAAAAATTACGGTTACATGGAAATTTTGGGGATTTTTTTCTGAGTGAACATGTAGAAGTGTATATATTTGTAAAAAAAAATGGACACATGGCAAGCTTACAAAACATAAACGTTAACTAAAGACCATGGACAAATTTGGGGAAAATGCGGGACATGGAAAATTCTAGGGATAACATTGGTCACTGAAAGCAGGGGAACTTCACAAGAATGTTCATTGATTGATGGAAATAATCATGGAAATGTGGAAATATAGGTTATAATTGCCATAAGATATGTTAGAAAAAAGAACACCAAATTGCCGTGTTGTCAAAGTTCACATTGGAGAGTCCAAAATTGGACATGAAGGAGAAAATTTGCCATATTTGAACATCTTCCTACTTGGATGATGGAAAAAGTAGGAAAATCATAGCCAAGGATGCGTTTGATAGCCTGCAGGAGGCCCAACCAAATCCGTGCGGTGCAAAAAAAAGGACGTTCGGTTACTTCGGCTGCATGCAATTCCTGGGCCACATGAACCTTAAAGCAGTATCAGGCCAGGCTGAAGGGGAATGACTGAATCGATTGTTTCTTCAGAGCCAAGCTTGCGAGAGCCACACATGCCTATCGCCTGCACATGTTGGGAAGCGCGGGAGACAACGGGATGTCTCATAACTGCCTCCCCTCTTTGATGTCACCACCCACTACACATTCGCACCAAACTCCATCTCTCTCACAACCCTACTGTTTCTCTGATGGTCCACCATCAACTGCGCCATCTCACTCCCATCGCCGCCGGCAACCCAATCCACGACCGGTGGCTCGCAGACTGTGTGCTAGGTTCTTGCTATAATCTGAATGCTTGCTATGTTGTCGCTATGATCAAACTGCTTGCTAGGTTCTTGATGTGTTCTTGCTATGTGAATGCTTGTTTACTATCTTGTGATGATCAAATTGTTGGGGAACGTAGTAATTTCAAAAAAAATCCTACGCACACGCAAGATCATGGTGATGCATAGCAACGAGAGGGGAGAGTGTTGTCCACGTACCCTCGTAGACCGTAAGCGGAAGCGTTATGACAACACGGTTGATGTAGTCGTACGTCTTCACGATCGACCGATCCTAGTACCGAACGTACGACACCTCCGCGATCTGCACATGTTCAGCTCGGTGACGTCCCACGAACTCACGATCCAGTAGAGCTTCATCAGCACGACGGCGTGATGACGGTGATGATGAAGCTACCGGCGCAGGGCTTCGCCTAAGCACTATGACGATATGACCGAGGTGGATTATGGTGGAGGGGGGCACCGCACACGGCTAAGAGATCAATGATCAACTTGTGTGTCTATGGGGTGCCCACTTCCCCCGTATATAAAGGAGTGGAGGAGGGGAGGGCCGGCCCTCTACTATGGCGCGCCCTCGGGAGTCCTACTCCCACCGGGAGTAGGATTCCCCCCTTCCAAGTAGTAGGAGTAGGAGAGAAGGAAGGGGAAGAGAGAAGAGAAGGAAGGAGGGGGTGCCGCCTCCCCCCTAGTCCAATTCGGACTAGGCCTTGGGGGGGGGCCGGCCTGCCCTAGGCAGCCCCCTCTCTCTCCCCTAAAGCCCAACAAGGCCCATATACTCCCCGACGAATTCCCGTAACTCTCCGGTACTCCGATAAATACCCGAACCACTCAAAACCTTTCCGATGTCCGAATATAGCCTTTCAATATATCGATCTTTACGTCTCGAACATTTCAAGACTCCTCGTCATGTCCCTGATCTCATCCGGGACTCCGAACAACCTTTGGTACATCAAAACACATAAACTCATAATACCGATCGTCACCGAATGTTAAGCGTGCGGACCCTACGGGTTCGAGAACTATGTAGACATGACCGAGACTCATCTCCGGTCAATAACCAACAGCGGAACCTAGATGCTCATATTGGCTCCTACATATTCTACGAAGATCTTTATCGGTCAAACCGCATAACAACATACGTTGTTCCCTTTGTCATCGGTATGTTACTTGCCCGAGATTCGATCATCGGTATCTCAATACATAGTTCAATCTCGTTACCCGCAAGTCTCTTTACTCGTTCCGTAATGCATCGTCCCGCAACTAACTCATTAGTCACATTGCTTGCAAGGCTTATAGTGATGTGCATTGTCGAGAGGGCCCAGAGATACCTCTCCGACAATCGGAGTGACAAATCCTAATCTCGATCTACGCCAACTCAACAAGTACCATCGGAGACACCTGTAGAGCACCTTTATAATCACCCAGTTACGTTGTGACGTTTGGTAGCACACAAAGTGTTCCTCCGGTATTCGGGAGTTGCATAATCTCATAGTCATAGGAACATGTATAAGTCATGAAGAAAGCAATAGCAATATACTAAACGATCAAGTGCTAAGATAACGGAATGGGTCAAGTCAATCACATCATTCTCTAATGATGTGATCCCGTTAATCAAATGACAACTCATGTCTATGGCTAGGAAACTTAACTATCTTTGATTCAACGAGCTAGTCAGGTACAGGCATACTAGTGACACTCTGTTTGTTTATGTATCCACACATGTACTAAGTTTCTGGTTAATAAAATTCTAGCATGAATAATAAACATTTATCATGATATAAGGAAATATAAATAACAACTTTATTATTGCCTCTAGGGCATATTTCCTTCACAAATGTGCTAGCCTAGTGTTTCGAATGGTAACCTTACTATATGTGTTCAGTTTGAATGGAATGCTAGGAATGGAATGCATGGTCAGACTAGAAAAACTATGCATGCATGATCGGAGTAGGACAAATGTGTATGCATGAATAGAGTATGATAAATATGCATGCAATTGAGCACTGGTACGATGCACCGATCATGGCAATTGCAATTGGGTATTGCTATGGTTAGTGCATCATGTCGGTGAAAATTGCCTCGATCAATGCATCATGGCATTGCTAAGGTTACCTACTCCTATCCTCTGAACTGGCAAGGTTGTAAAGACAGAGTAGGATACCGCTGATCAAGGGGTCTATGTTGTCATTGGCGCGGAGGACATCGAGGACATCATCCCAACGAACAGGTGGCTAAAGAGGGCGAACATGCCGGGTAGGATAGTAGAGATGATGAAGCCTCTGGGGATTGGCCGCATACCAATGCCTGGCCATAAGCCAGCAGGAGCAGAGCCACTAAGCTTCACCAATCAAGGATGCTTTACACATTGTCATGCTCGTCATCCCGGCGAACAGTGTTGCGATGGCGGCAACGCGTTGAGAGCTCCTCTCCAGATCCCATGAACCAACATCGCGTCAAGAGATTAGCTGTTGGGGTGGTCATCTCAAGCTCCCACAAGACCTTGGAGCGTGCCTCGGCAGTGGGCATGAGAGATGCTGCATCAGCACCATCGATTACCCATGGACGTCGGTGGGAAGAGGGAGTAGTTGTGACAATTCCCCACCGCCACCAGACTGGAAGAAGGGAACAACGACTCATGCTCCTCCACCAACCGCCATATCCACCCACTTCCTACAGGTCGATGGCAGCCACTTCTAGGAGTCGTCTGGTGCTACTCCAGCGTGCCGCTTTGTCCATGTGTTGATGATCCGCCCACGACCGTGACCAGTGTTGCCGCTCCTTGTTCCCCCAAATCTTCCATCAAGCACCAGTTCATCCCATTTTGGTGAGGGGACGACGTTTCTCCAGCCTGGAATTGGACATTTCTCGATCGGGATCTGATCTTCTCTCAATGCTGATCACACCCCACCCCTTGCCCTCCTCCACCACGATGACACATTGCTCTCCCTGCACTCATGATGACAAACGACGCTGCTTCCACCCTTGTGACCGCTGGACAGAAGGAATGAAAAGTCACCACCCTTGCCGACGACAAAGAGAACACACGCATGAGCTTGGTGGGTGAGTGGAATGGGGAGGGAGAACCGACTAGGGCAGTGAGGATGTTCTCGAAGCGAATGCGTCACTCTTCCTTTTGTCTCGCGCTGCTAGTCAACCGAGATGTCGGATGTAGTCACACAAGCACGATAGGGAGCGAACTAATTTGCCAGGGTGTTGCCATGTTGTCCTTGCATCAAGATTCGCGTGCGGCATCTTGCAGACGTCGTTGTGTTCGCTCAAAAAAGTTGCCAACTGACTTCAGTTGTATAGCATTAAGTAAAATTATTATGAGAAAACACGTTTTTTAGAATTATTATGAGAAAAAACATTGGGGTTGCTAGTATTGTTTGGGAAGAACGGGGCATTGCAAATAAGTGCTACAGATTAGTAAGGTTGGCATTGGTAGTAATAGTAAGCAAACAACATTGGGGTGGTGGCGCAGTTGGCTAGCGCGTAGGTCTCATAGCTAAACGTGAGTGATCCTGAGGTCGAGAGTTCGGGCCTCTCTCACCCCAAAAACCCACAAAGTGGTCATGAAAATGCTCTCTTGACAACTTTGGTCGTCATGCAAGCATCTGATCTTCAGATGCCACGAGCAACTCTGAACTTTGTTCTTTCTTTTTCCCTCTCTTTTTTGCTCCTGGATCTAACTAGTTTCATCTACAAAAGAGTATGCACGAGCTTACTCTGAACTTTGTTTTTCTCCTGGATTTAACTAATCTTCTTCTACAACAGCCATGGATGGATGTCACGACTCACGATGGGCCGACTGCATGCTGGCTTGGCTATCTAAGATAGTCGTGCTACGCGTGTCTGGAGAACATGGCGGACAGGGCGAGCGCCGCGAAGGCGAGGAAGCCGAGGACGATGGACGCGGCGATGGCGTCCGTGAAGACGTTGACCACCGCCGACCGCATGCGGGTCGTGATCGGGAGAGCCGCCGCCGACGCCGTGACCAGCAGATACGCCACCGCCTGCATACATTCAGATCATGGGAATGTTTCAACTGCATGACACATGCACATGGAGACTTGGCTCGCAGCACGAGCCTTGTATTGGTTTCAGAGATGAATCGCCAGTCCGGTCTCCACTGAGCTTATCCTTTTTTTTTTTTGAGCTTAGGCAAAATCGAACGTCCTTTACGAGCCGGGCAGACGGCCCGTGGTCACCCGGTTTTATTGCACGGGGCTTTCCGTTTGGGCCATATAAAGGCACGTACATAAGGTTGTGCTGTTGTATTACAAAAATACAGTACCGTTTTATTAGGACCACATCGCTTATGGAGAGGAGATGGCAGCTGTTTATATGCGTATTTCGTGTTGGGGAGTTCACCAGGCAGCAGGCCTGGTAAGCTATCTCAAAAAACAACAACCATCTGTATAATTGGTTTATAGGCATGCAAGCCCCTCTCAGGGTCGGGCGCCATGATTGTGTACAACTTCCCATGCAAGCGGCACTCAGGCATCAATGAGCCCTTATTGGAAAACTTGACATGCCACACCACTCCAACATGGAGTGCCTGGGCTTTTTTTTTCAATTTCAGAATTTCAAAAAAATTGAACTGCAATATACTCCCTCTGTCGCAAAATGTAATATGTTTTTAGGCAACAGGTGCATCTTTTTTTTTTGTCATCACGCAACGTGTGCATCTTGTGTACAAAGTCTATTACTCCCTTCGTCCCATAATATAAGAGTGTTGTAAAAAACACTCTTATATTATGAGACAGAGGGAGTATTTTTTAGTATAGGTAGTACATTGTTTTGGCATGGTAAGTTGAACAAAAAAATGGAACGGATTTATAACTAATCTTCATGTTAAAAATGTTGACCATGGGCATAGTAATTCTGCTCACTATTTTCTGGGGACCTCACATCTTTTCCTACGATTTGCCATAGAGAATAGCTAACGACGAACAAAAATTAAGTGACATTATTCCCAAGGACATCATGAAGAAAAACATATTGACACCATAAGATTACTGGTGAGAGAAGATTTGGAAATGACATGAACATTTTAAAGGACCTATTATAACTAAATTAGGTATTAAGGTTTTGGCAACTACGAATGTCTAATGTTTAAAATTATGACGCCAAATACACATCTGTCGTTCCTCCTGCGGTGTGTCCAGAGTGAACAATCGTTCCACAAGATAACACGCTCAGAGATCCCCCCTCCCAGCATGACAGCCCCGAGCACCAGCTTGCTATCACCCCCACCGTCACCCCATCACCCACACCGCCACCCCTCCTCACGTTTTACTTTGAGAATAAGAGGCAAAACTATCTCAAAACTATGCTATATACAAAAACATAGGTTTCACATGATATATACAATACTTTTTGCCATGATATATGCAATTACCATGGTATGTACAAATTAATTGCAATGATATGTACAAATAATTTTGTGTGGTCCAGTATAGTGCCAAAAAACATCCATGTAAAAGTCGCCATGAATATTAAAAATGCGTGTAAGTGTTATAAAAAAACGTTGCCATGTTTTGTGGTCAAACAACTCCTCCAAATCACCGTATGTCAGAACTATCAAAAAATAGTTGCCATCCTTTTGATGATTAATTTGCCATGATATATGTAATGAAACTACTGCCAATCTACATAACTCAAACATAGAGAACACACACACACACACACACACACACACACACACACACACACACACACACAGAGAGGAGGAGAGAGAGAGAGAACACCAAAAATTGCCATTGTGTATAGAAATAAATGTTCTAAAAAGTTTGCAATGTGGAAATTATAAATATGTTATAGAAAGTTCGCTATGTGACAACTAAAAAAACTAGTCTAAAACGTTTCATGTGATCATAACAGAAATTGAGGATTTCCAAAAATTACAAAAAGAAAAGTGGCCTTTGTTTAAAATTTGCCATGGCAATTGTAGACAAAAACAAAAAATCTAAGTTTTTCCATGTGAGTAATACACTTGATGGCTATCCAATAAAAACATAGTACAAGTGACATGGCAACATTTTAAATTTTTGCTCTACAGGGCATGGCAAATGAAAAAAGTACAATCACATGAGATTTTTTTTAATCTCAGTGAACATGGCAACTGTATATGTTTGTAAAAAAAATGACACACATCAAACTTTGGAAAAATAGTTGTTAACTTAAAAATCTTGGAAAATTGCCATGTGTGATAAAAATCGGGAAATATATAGAAGATGTTTTTAAAAAAGGTCACATGTGCAAACTTTTAAAAAATATTGTTATCTAAAATTTTCCATGGCAATTGTAGCGAAACGAAATTCTTAGTTTCGCCATGTGATTACTGCACATGATAGTAATTTTAAAAAACATAGTACAAATGAAATGTTTCTTTAATCCCTATGGGCCATGGCAAATGAACAAAAAAAATGCATGGTTACATGAAAAATCCGGATGTTTTTCTCATTGAAAATGTGAAGTGTATACATATGTAAGAAAAATGGACACATGTTTTTCGGAGAACTGGGTAAACCGAATAATGCAGTGTGTCAGATCGGTGAAATATTCTGTCAAGTTTAATGGAAGATTGTTGGATCAGTTTTCTCCTACTCGCGGTCTTCGCCAAGGTGATCCATTGTCCCCTTTTTTATTCTTATTTGTGGCTGATGCCTTGTCTGCTCTATTGCATAAAGCTTCCTGGGATAATGGATTGGAGGCGTTGAAAATTTGTCGTAGAACCCCGGAGATCTCTCATCTACTGTTTGCAGACGATTCATTATGGTTTTTTCGTGCAAGACCTGAACAGGCGATAGTTGTCAAGGATGTGTTGTAGCGACGGGACAACTCATTAACCCATCTAAGTGTCCCATCCTTTTCGCCGGCACTTGTCCAAGTTCAGTCTCGCAGGAAATTAAAAACATATTGGATATCTCCCAGGAAGTTTTTGAGGCCAAGTATTTGGGTTTGCCCGTTCCAGAAGGCAGAATGAATAAAGGTATGCTTCAGCCCTTACAAGCTAAACTCAGTAAAAGGCTTGTGGACTGGAGCGAGAGATATATGTCAATGGCGAGTACAGAAGTTTTGATCAAATCGGTGGCGCAAGCAACACCCACCTATGTAATGAGTGTGTTCAAGTTGCCTTTTTTCCGTTTGTGATGATTTTACTAAACTCATAAGGCAATATTGGTGGGGTGTAGAAGAACGAAAAAGGAAAATGGCATGATTGGCCATGCTGAGACCGAGGATGCATTCCATGCATTCTTTATAGGGTCCGTCTATGTCACATCTAGATGTGAGATAATATGTCACATCTAAGTTATTTTCCTGTTTGTTTGACTTTAATTTGTCAAAGCCCAAAACTAAAAACTACCTTATCGTGCGTCCGTCTTGGTGACCGGCCTATACGCAAATATGGTCACTAGCTCCCCTCATAAAAAAATCTAGTTGCTAGCTACCCATACAAGGAACCTTTGTTTTTAAGGAACCTGATCGTTAGCTTTATCTGGAAAACAAAATGATCGCTAATGCTAAATCGACTTGTTAGCTCTTGCCTCCGATCACATAGCTAGCTTCTAGGCTACCACCGATTTATTTTATTTTTTGCCTTTTGGTTTTTGCGTTTTTCACTATTATATTTTATAATTAATTTTCAGTAAAGAACAAAATTTCATCAACACATATTTTAAAAGCATGTTCACGAATTTACATAAGTTTTTTCAAATTATAAAAAATGTTAACAAATACCAAAAATGTTCTAATATATGGTGAACAATACTTTAATATATGACAATCATTTTCTGAATACACACTAATTTTTTTCCAATACACACTGAACATTGTTTTTGATATACGTAAACTTTTTTATATATGATGAACTAAAAGTGAACTTTTTTATATACATTGAACTAAAAGCGAACGGGAAAAAATTAGAGAAAATAGATAATAAGAAGAGAACAAAAAATAAACACATTTTTATTTGCTTTAAAAAAATTGATCAACATGAACAATTTTAGAAAAATGAACTAATTTACAAATTTTTAAACATGTATTGAAACTTGTGATTTTATGAACAAACAAAAAATTATCAGAATATGAAAAAATGAGATCAACTTTTGAAAAATAGAAAAATAAGAAGTAGATGAAAAACAATGAAGAAAAATGATAAATAAAAAAGCAAAAAGCACATGAAGAAAATGAAACAAAAAAAATAAAGGTATCCTGGCTATTTGTTCGCTGACTAGGGTGGTCTTGAAACTAGGAAAAAAATGCTGGACCCCCAGTGGCAAGTCGAGGGTGGACTCTCAATTGGGAATAAAAAAGGTCGGGGCCCCAGTTGCGAGTCGAGTTTGGACTTGCAACTGGGGACAAAAATTGTTGGACCCTAATTGCGAGTCAAGGGTGGACTTGCAGTTGGGACTAGAAAGAGTCGAGGTCCAGTTGCGAGTCGACGGTGGACTTGCAACTAGGGAAAAAGGTCGGCCCCAGTTGCGAATCGAGGGTGGACTCGCAATTGGGACTAAAAAATGTCGGGCACCAGTTGCGAGTCGAGGGTGAACTTGCAACTCAGACAAAAAAGGTTGAGCTCTGGTTGCGAGTCAAGGGTGGACTTGCAACACGGACAACAAATGTTGGGCCCCAGTTGCGAGTCGAGGACGAACTTGCAACTCGGACAAAAAGGTTGGCCCCTAGTTGCGAGTCAAGGGTGGACTTGCAACTCGGACAAAAAAGGTTGGACCCTAGTTGCAAGTCGACGGTGGACTTCCAACTCGCACAAAAAAGGTTGAGCCCCAGTTACGAGTCGCGGACGCACTTGCAACTCGGACAAAAAAGGTTATGCCCTAGTTACGAGTTGATGGTGGACTTGCAACTCGAATAAAAAATGTTGGGCCCCAGTTACGAGTCGAGGACGAACTTGCAACTCGGACAAAAAAGGTTGGCCCCTAGTTGCGAGTCAAGGGTGGACTTGCAACTCGGACAAAAAAGGTTGGGCCCTAGTTGCGAGTCGAGGACGAACTTGCAACTCGGACAAAAAAGGTTGGGTCCGAGTTGCGAGTCGAGGACGAACTTGCAACTCGGACAAAAAAGGTTGGGCCCTAGTTGCGAGTCGAGGACAAACTTGCAACTCGAACAAAAAAGGTTGGACCCTAGTTGCGAGTCGACGGTGGACTTGCAACTCGGACAAAAAAGGTTGGGCCCCAGTTGCGAGTCGAGGACGCAGTTGCAACTCGGACAAAAAAGGTTGTGCCCTAGTTACGAGTCGATGGTGGACTTCCAACTCTGACAAAAAATGTTGGGCCCCAGTTGCGAGTCGAGGACGAACTTGCAACTCGGATAAAAAAGGTTGGCCCCTAGTTGCGAGTCAAGGGTGGACTTGCAACTCGGAGAAAAAAGGTTGGGCCCCATTTGCGAGTCGAGGACAAACTTGCAATTCGGAGAAAAAAGGTTGGACCCTAATTGCGAGTCGATGGTGGACTTGCAACTCGGACAAAAAAGGTTGGGCCCGAGTTGCGAGTCGAGGACGAACATGCAACTCGGACAAAAAAGGTTGGGTCCGAGTTGCAAGTCGAGGACGAACTTGCAACTCGGACAAAAAAGGTTGGGCCCCAGTTGCGAGTCGAGAACAAACTTGCAACTCGGAAAAAAAGGTTGGACCCTAGTTGCGAGTCGACGGTGGACTTGCAACTCGGACAAAAAAGGTTGGGCCCCAGTTGCGAGTCAAGGACGCACTTGCAACTCGGACAAAAAAGGTTGTGCCCTAGTTACAAGTCGATGGTGGACTTGCAACTCGGACAAAAAATGTTGGGCCCAGTTCCGAGTCAAGGACAAACTTGCAACTCGGACAAAAAAGGTTGGCCCCTAGTTGCGAGTCAAGGATGGACTTGCAACTCGGACAAAAAAGGTTGGGCCCCAGTTGCGAGTCGAGGACGAACTTCCAACTCGGAGAAAAAAGGTTGGACCCTAATTGTGAGTCGATGGTGGACTTGCAACTCAGACAAAAAAGGTTGGGCCCGAGTTGCGACTCGAGGACGAACTTGCAACTCAGACAAAAAAGGTTGGGTCCGAGTTGCGAGTCGAGGACGAACTTGCAACTCGGACAAAAAAGGTTGGGCCCCAGTTGCGAGTCGAGGACAAACTTGCAACTCGGACAAAAAAGGTTGGACCCTAGTTGCGAGTCGACGGTGGACTTGCAACTCGGACAAAAAAGGTTGGGCCCCAGTTGCGAGTCGAGGACGCACTTGCAACTCGGACAAAAAAGGTTGTGCCCTAGTTACGAGTCGATGGTGGACTTGCAACTCGGACAAAAATGTTGGGCCCCAGTTGCGAGTCGAGGGTGGACTTGCAACTTGGAAAAAAAATCTAGCCCCATTTGCGTCGAGAGTGGACTTGCAACTAGGACAAAAATGATTTGGCCAAAGTTGGACTTTCAATTGGAAAGAAAAGGCCAGACCCCAGTTCTTTGTCGAGGATGGACTTGCAATTAGGACAAAAAAATATCGAGACCCAGTTGCGAGTTAAGAGTGCAATTGTAACCAGGAAAAAAAGTCAGGGCTAGCTGCAACTCAAGGGTGTATTGCAACTGGGACAAAAAAGGGGCAGGTCCGAGTTACAAGTCAAGGAGAGTATTGCAACTCGGACAAAAAGGTTCGGTCCCTAACTGTGAGTCGAGGATGGACTTGCAAATAGAAAAAAAAAGTCGGGCCCCGTTGCGAGTTGACGATGGACTTGCAACTAAGACAAACAAAGTTCGGCTCCCAGAGTCGAGAGCGGACTTGCATTTTGGAGGAAAAAACATCGGGCCCGAGTTGCGAGTCAAGGACGTACTTGCAATTGGGACAAAAAAGACTGGGCCCAGTTGCGAATCGAGGGTGGACTTGCAACTAGGACAAAAAAATGTCAGACCCCAGTTGCGAGTCAAGGGCAGACTTGCAAATGGGACAAAAAAACGGGTCGCAGTTGCGAGTCGAGGGTGGACATACAACTAGGATAAAAAAAGGCCAAACCCCAATTATGAGTTGTGGGCCAACAAAAGCGGAGTCGAATAGGCCTAGGCCAACAACATGATACACAATAAACAAGCAACAACAAGGGAGGCAGATGGTAGAACTTGCAGGAAAATGACGGAAACATAAATCAAATGGTGAATTTAAAAAAGTACTTATAAAATTTTAAAAATCATGGATTTAAAAGACTAAAAAGAGAAAAAAAAATAAAAGTTTAAAAAGATGGGATCTCTATTGCATGTCAGTGTGTGGTTGGACATGCACCTAGAACAAAAGTAAGGGACATGTAGACAAAATATAACAAGGAGACACAGGAATACATCATCCAACGCCGGGAGATCAAAAGTTTATGCGAAAATTACAACAACAAGGTGCAACGGTGATAGTGACTAGTTGCATGCCAAGGATGCACTTGCAACATAATCTAAAAATATGTTGGGCCAAGTTGCATCTTGGTGGCTTACTTGCAACTGCGGCAATAAAAATAAAAGAGACGAGCTCCAGTTTGCATGTCGGTAGTCGACTTGCAACTAGAATAAAAAATAAAAAGGCGAACCCAGTTAGGAGTACACTTGCATGAAAGACCAAAACGGTTTGGGCCCAGATGCATGTCGGTGATCGACTTGCAACTGGAACAACAATAATAAAAAGACACAAGGTTCTTACATATTAGGGCTAGACATGAGAACAAAAATAAAAACAAGAAATTGACCGTTGCCCGTCATTGTATTGTTTAGAAACTTGGTCGGGTCGCCTCTACTCCTTAGACAAAGAGCAATATGATAGAGAGAGCGAAGAAACAGCCGACGAGCCAGCGGTCAGCTCGTCTCTTCAACTTATACACACAATACTTATCTTCAACTACAACAAAAAAAGACCACGGAAAACGCCCCAAAAAAGAAAGACACATGGTGTGATTGGCTGTAAAATGAACAACAGACGAGCGACACCGGACGCGCGGGACAAAACAACCCCGATCAAAGAATTGCACAAAATTTATAGAGACAGATCAAATGGACTGAAACTTAGATGAGACATCACACTCATCTATATGAGTTTTAACAATTTTGATACATGATTTACTATTCCGTGGATATCTTGCAGAGATGAATACAAATCAAAACAATGAAAAAAATGCATGAACAATCATACGGTATATACACACAAAGGAGATGCATGCACACGTCATCTGATATATACACATATCATAGTATCGCAAGGGGAGAAAAAAGAAATGAAAAAAGACAAAAAATACCTCACAAACTGCAACAGCTGCAGTGTATCGAGATAATACAACAATAGACAAAATAATGGAAAAAAACAGAAAGGAAAGACAGCCCACACTAGCACACATGGTCTAGCCCACGCTGGCACGCTGTAGGCGGGCTGCGCGAGCGCACACTACAAATCGGCAGATCGTAACAATCAAACGCGAACAAATCGGTAGATCATCAGTGCACGAATTTTAAAGACAAAACAAATCCAACGATGAGGGACTTAGATGTGAGATAGTTATTTCACGTCTAGATATGAAATAGCAAATCCGTTAAATGCCCACACGCCGCTATGCTTTGGGATACTATGTGTCAAGTGTGGCCGATCCCAACAAGAGATACTACTGTTAATTCTGGTCCTGAATAGATTTTTGGTCTGCTAGCTAATAGACTTGACTCTCGCAAAAAAAAAGCTAATAGACCTGACAATGAACGAGCGATGATCATTATGCTACTCTGGAGGATTTGGAGTCTGCGGAATGAGCTAGCGCATGGTAAAGATGTCCCACATTCCTTCAAATTGTTCTTAAGCAGTTATTTATCCTCGTTTCAACAAGCTATGATGCGTAGCGTTGAAGAGATTGTCAAGGGTAAATTTCCAGTGTGTGACTCACTGCCAAAACCTGGGCCAGTACAAAGGCTTCACCCCCATGGCCGAGGCCCGGGCCCGGATGGGTGGTTGTCCATCAAAGGTTCTTTCGTGCAAGATACTGGTGCAATAGGTACAAGTATGATCCTCAGGGACAACAATGGCACTGTTATTTTCTCAGCATACCGGTACTTACTCCACTGCAAAGATGCCCTTGAAGCTGAGATCACTAGCAGAAAAAGGCTCATTTGTCCCGGTTCCAGAGGGCCTTTAGTCCCGGTTCTGGAGGCCCTTCACGTGGCCGCCGTCTGGAGCTCCACCTTTAGTCCCGGTTGGTAACACCAACCGGGACTAAAAAATTTTTTACGTTTTTTTTTGAATTTTTTAGATTTTTTTTATTTTTTCCTGATTTTTAAATTTCTGAATTATTTTACAATTTAATCTCTAATCATCCCTCATCACTGCTCAATTTAACCTCTAATCTCTAATCACCCATCATCATTCCAAATCATCTAACTTCCCGGCCGATCACCCATCCTCTCACTACTCCAGCCTGAGCACGCTTAACTTCCGGGTTCTATTCCCCCTCGTTTCCATGTCTGCACTTGTTATTTTCCTGACAATAGTAAGATGTCAATCCTATTAACCCTCAGGACTTTAGCTTGAGCATTAAGTCACACGTTTCACTGTTTGAGTTTGAAACTATTATTCTAAAAAACAATAATTATTTAGTAACACTAATATTTCATGAATAAGTAGTTTGACCACAGTTTGACTAGATTTGACCAAAATTCAAAAAAACTGAAATAATTATTTAGTAACACTAATATTCTTGAATAATTATTTAGTAACACTAATACTTCTTGAATAAGTAGTTTGACCAGATTTAACCAAAATTCAAAAAAACTGAAATTTGAGCATAACTTTTTTTCCTTTTAGAATTTGAGGATTCTAGAAATTTGCAAACAGGCCTACGGCTTATATCGGATGCGGGTTTTCGTGCTGAACATTTTGATATATTATATGTTTTTTCCGACGTCGTATGCAATAGTTATAGCCGTTTTACTTTTTCATAACACTTTTTTGCAAAACATGTCCAAATTTAAGTTTTTTAATTTTCCTAACTAGTAGATGTAGTAATATAACTACATCTTAACTACATCTCAAAGTATTTTATTTTTTGAAATTTTTTTCATTTTTTTTTCAAAACTGAAATGGCGATACACGGGGGGGGGGGGGGGGTGTAGAGTTTGAGACACGAACCCCTTTAGTCCCGGTTTGGGACACGGACCGGGACTAAAGGGCATCGCACCCTTTAGTCCCGGTTCGTGTCTCAAACCGGGACTAAATGTCTCATCTTTAGTCCCGGTTTGAGACAAGAACCGGGACTAAAGGCGGGACTAATGCTCACATTAGTCCCGGTTCATAATCCAACCGGGACTAATGTGTATATTGAGCTGTGACCAAAGCCCTGTTTTCTAATAGTGGATTAGTGCCACTCTTGAAGGACTGTCACTGAGTATGCAACAGTCAGAGTTGCCTATCATCATTCATTCTGATAGCTCGATTGTTATTTCGGCCTTGACAAATAATTCACTGGACCGGTTGGCATATGGTCATCTGATTATGGAGATTAAGAAAATGCTAGCTCTTCGGGTGTTTATTTCATTAAAAGTAGATCGTAGTCAAAATAGAGTTGCTCATAGTCTAGCTAATATTGGTCGTTCTGGGAGATCCACTGCCTGTTGGTTGCACCGAGTTCCAGACGCTGCTTCAGAGTTTGTATTGGCAGACTTTAACACTATTTCTAAGGAATAAAACCCATGCTACCCCACAAAAAATGGACACATGGCAAACTTTCAAAACATACTCCCTCCGTCCGGATTTATTGGGCCCGCGAGCACATAAATCCCATCCGTTTTTACTAGGCCCCATTGGCAGTCGTGTAAAGTTTCTACCTTGATTTAATTGCCGAGCCGTAATATGTGCCACGCTGCATGCACACCATTGGTGGAGACTAGTGGTTGGGGCGCCACCCTGTGACGCCGCTTAAGAGGAAGGTGTGCGCACGTTTTATTTAAAAAAAATACATGGAGTCCTCGCCTCAGTCTAATAAAACATCTCAGAAAAAAAAAATCCTCACCTTCGTCTAAGAAAAAGTAAAAAAAACACCGCAGCCTATTAGCGAGTGCCACTTTGCATAACCCTCGATTTTAAAAATACCAGAGGTCCTCACCTCCATCTAAAAAGGAAAAAAATACATATGAAAATAGAGCAATGCTACATCTACGTAAAGGCTGTTACGTGATTAACGCAGGAGCTGAGATGGCAGTTTTTGTTTGGAGGAAATTAGGGAGTTGAAATCAGGGGTCCGGAAAGATTAGTTATAGAGAGATTACGTAAGTCTTCCTTAGGCTTTATGTAGATGTAGCATTTTTGTAAAAAATAATCCCCACCTTCATCTTTTTTTTTTCAAAAGAGTTCTCACCGCGGCCAACCAGCTTGCGCCACGTGGCATAGCTGGTTGGCCGCCATTCCCGTGTAGCTTAATGGGTTTAATTTGGTGGGCTCGTGGCTGCATGCATAATCAACACTCTTTTGTCTCGCCCTGCTAGTCAACCGAGATGTCTGATGTAGTCACGGAAGCACAATAGGGAGCGAACTAATTTGCCAGGGTGTTGCCATGTTGTCCTTGCATTTTTCAAATTCAAGGAATTTTATACAAATTCGTGAACAATTTCAAAAATTGTTAACATATATTAAATTTGCGATTTTTTTATTAAATTCATGCTATTTTGTAAATTATATGAACATTTTTTGATTTCAAGAACAATTTTTCAAACTCATTCACATTATTTCTTTATTTTTTAAATCCCAACCATATTTGAAGTGCAGAACTGTTTCTAAACCTGAAACAATTTTATATAGAATAAAATACAGAAAATAGAAAAATTAACGAAAATAAAATAGGGACACCGCGCCCTTATGGCTTCTTCGAGCTTAGCTGACTACCACAGTGATTGGACACCTGTGATTTTAATTGCGCTAACTATGCATGAAGTAGTATGGCCGCGCTATTTATTTATCATTTACTATTATAAAATCATGAATTTAAATTTTTTCATCGATTTTGAGACAAAATTTCACAAACTTAAAAAAAGTTCATCGATTTTTAGAAATGGTTCACCGATTTTGGAAAAAAGTTTAAAAAGTTCATCATTTTGAAGAAAGAGTTCATCATTTTAAAAAATGTTCATCGGTTTTGAAAAAAAATGTCATTTTTGACAAAAAGTTTATTGAGTTTGAAAAAATAGTTCATCAATTTGGAAAAAACTTCACAAATTTAAAGGAAAAATTCATCAATCTTGACAAAAAGTTCAACGAATTTAAAAAAAGTCCATCGGATTTGGAAAAAGCTCATCGAATTGAAAAAAAAGTTTATCAGATGTGAAAAAATTTCATTGAATTAGTAATTTTTTCGTCAAGTTAAGAAAACGTGGATGTATTTGAAAAATCATGGAAAAACAGAAAATGAAAAAATAGTGAAAAACGAAATGAAAACAGAAAAACAAAAACAGAAAAAAATGAAAAACAAAAAAAGAGAAAAACAAAAGAAAAGATGATAAGGTGAAGAGGTGATTGAACTTATTGCATCAAGTTCCTATGGCAGGGTGGTTACCACAGTGCGCTCTGAACCAGGAATCCTTTGTTCGATGGTTCGATTCTCACCTCTCGCTCAATTTTTGCGCGTTGATGAATACGCGAGATGCGAGCGAAATAGGCCGATCCCAGTTCAGACGAAAAATAGGGTTCGCCTCCCATCGAGCCCAATTCAGACTTCCCAGTGTTGGGCTTTTCGTTTGGGCCAGAAAAGAGGTGCACACTTTTGGTCGAGGAGTTGTCGGAAACCAAAAAAGAAAACGTAGTACCGTTTTAGTACTTTGTTAGTGCCACCGCTCAAAAAGGAAAGAAGTGGTTTAGTGCCACATCGCTAAGCGAGAGCTGAAGGAAGGTGTTTATATGCACGGCTCATGACTAGGTGTTCACCAAGCAGCAAGCCTGGTAAGCTATGAAAAAGCATCATGGATAATTGGCGTATCTGCAAGCTTGCGGGCAGTTCTCAGGGTATGATGAGCCCGATAGAATAGGATTAGGCAGCCAAGCTGCTCTCGGGCCGCATCAACCCTGATCGCACAAAACTGCTTGACTTGCTAAATACCACTCCGTCACGGAGTGCTTAAGCTTTTTTTCCTTAAATATATTTCGAGTTTCAGAAGACGTATATTTCGAGTTTTTGCAGGGCCAAATTCCTGCAAATACAACTGGATTTCATGCAAACTCGACCGGATTTAATACAAATCAGATGCAAACGGTTACATTTTGAAAATATTTTAACTAAAAAGTTAAAATTATGTGCACGTGCGGTCGCACGGAGCTACACTCCCACGACACGGATACACTATGCTAGTCTATGGCCAGCCGCGGCGGATCCCTTCGTCACCGGACTGCCGGGAGTCCCTGAGGCATATTCTTCCCCCGTATCTACCCTATGTCCGGTTGCGCCGCTCATCGAAGAATGGCGAAGAGGGTGCTTCAGCCGGAGGGGAAAGGTGCTTCCGTGGATGCCCAAGCCAGGGTGGTCTAAGGTAAAGTAGAGACCGGTCATGTCACCGGCTGTACAAGCCGGCGACGCGTCGGCAGTGGCCTTCCTGGGACCCAAGCGGCAGCGGCCTCCCGTGTTCTACTTTCCCTTGAAGTTGCAGTGAACGTGGACGCAGATGCGCTGGCCACCGACTCGTCGATCTCCTTCGCGCACCCGCCTTCTTTCTCTGTCTGCATGGCGCGGCTACGCGCGCGTCGACGGCGGATGGCGCAGTCGTAGGCACTGGAGGGGCAGTATGACGCGGCGTCGTCCATGGTCGTGCCGCCGTGCTCCACTCCTTGCCGGCCTGGAGCAACTCGTCACTCCTCCGTGAGCTGGCTTGGAGCAGCGAGTTGCTGAACCACGCGCCGGATTGGGGCGGCAACTTGCCCGGGGGGGGGGGGGGGGGGGGTGGAGCAGCGAGCTGCCTTGCTTGTATCTCTCGGGCTCGGCGCGTCAGCATGCCAGCTTTTATGCCAGAGAACTGCTCTTCCTGCTCGTCGGATGCCATCGAAATAGTGAAGAAAATGGTGGAGGAGATGGGGGAGCGGCGGAGGGGTGTGCTTTTTGCTCGATGCCTGCCATCGTTTAAATAGAGGGCGGACGGGAGGAGCTCGGCCGGCGTTGCATTTAACGTCGGCCCGCTCATGAACGGACGTGTGGCCGGAGTAGATTTCTCGGCTTCCACCCAGGGTTAATGGGGGCGTATGAATGGGCAAGGAGGCGTGTTCAGCGGGTGTGCAGCGGGCGGCGCCCTCGGCCAGCACGCCGCTTCAATGGCGGAGGTAGTGAGAGGTCGCGTCTGCCCTGAGTCGTCTTTAATGCGGAGTGACACGCTCTACAGCGGCATGAATGCAGGCACCGGGCGGGAGCGCGCGTGAGAGGGGGGAGGGATTTTTTTGGGCCAGGGCAGTCAGAAGCGGGCTTGGGAGCCGTTCGGACTCCCGCAAACCTCCACCACTTTTGTCTTCGGTTTGCGGGAGAAATCGCGTCCGGAGCGGTCCGATACAAGTTGATGTTGGATGGCTTTCGTGGTCCGGATAGCCTGGTCCAAACTATTGCGGGAGGTTAACGGGTCCGCTTTGAAGATGCTGGTTAACCGTGCTCACTGTTTGGTAAGGACGTTGACACTTTACGCACTATTTGCCACACTGACTATAGCTAACAACGAACAAAAATAAAATGATGATATTTTCAGGAACATCTTGATGAAAACATATTGACACCATACGAACACTTGACTTTAAGCACTACGTCTCAATGAACATCACATATTTACCTCCTAGCTTTCTTCCTTGCTGCCCACTGCTAGAAGTAGGCTCTACTTATCACGGTAAAAATCTCCTGCAAATAAAGAAAAATCACAGTAAAAATCAACGGAGATCATAAGAGTGACGACAAACGTACACTTGCAAATTTGCAACATTAGGACATCTCCAACACGGACCCTCAGACCGCACACGTCTGGACCGCGCGGTCCAGACGTGTTTTGCCATCCAATGAGGTCATATATCCGTCCGTTGGCCAGTGCAGACGTCATTTTTATCACAAACCGGAGGGTGGGAGGGGTTTGAGGGAGTCCGGACCGTTGCCATCCACGGCTCCGACAAACTTGGCCCACCCAAAACACTCTCCCTTGCCCGCGCGCTTTCTCGCCTGTAGCAGTCAATGCCGCTTCAAAATGTCAACGCCGCATTCATGCCTGCCCAAAGCGGAGGCGACCTCTTTGGAGCCGGTATAGAAGCGGCGCGCCGACCGACAGCGCCGCCCACTGCATGCGCCTTCTCTCCGCATTGAAGCAACATCCGCCCTCCCTGCCTTCCTCCATTAAACCGGCGCGTCAGCCGAGAAAACTATTCCGACGCCCCGAGCAGCATGGCATCTACCCGCTATTTAAACGTGGCCAGGCTCTGGGCAGAAGCTGCACCACACCTCCGCTCTCCATATCCTCTATGCACCAAATCCGCCATGGCCTCGAGCTCTGAAGCCCCGTCAGATGACATCACGAGCGGGCAAAAGAAGGAGCTCTCCGGTATTGCTGCCGGATGGCTGGCCCGTCGAGCTAGCCGGATACATGCTGGTTCTCCAGCGAGCTCTTCGGATGGCTGCGACGCTGACAAGCCAACGGAGGACAAGCCGACGCCACCCCCATCGCTGGTTCAGGCCGGTATCACCATGAGCGAGGCGCGAGAGGACGACAAGGGCACCGTGGTAGACAAGCAGTGGCACAGAGGAGCAAGTCGATGCACACTCATCATGGTGGACGTGGACGTGCATGAGCAAGAGGCTTTGCTCCTGTCCTACTGGCTGACGCAAGTTTACGACGGCATGGACGACGCTGCTAGCTCCATGTCGGTCGTGCCCCGCTGCCATGATGACGAAGTCGGGACGTCTGTGGGCGCCACTGGCAGCGAGGATGAGTAGACCAAAGGAGGCCACCGCCGCTCAGGTCCCAAGAAGGCCACCACCATCGCTGCGCTAGGCCTCACAGCCGGTGACTTGCCCAGTTTGTGGAGGCGTAGTCTACCGTCATCGTCTTCCACCATTCTAAAACCAACTGCTGATCCGGGCTTCACAAAGGAGGATGTTATTCTTCGCCTCCCGTCGAAGCATATTCTCAAGGGCTCATGGCGTTCCGGTGAGCTTGCTGCCGGACATAGATATGGGGTGGGAAACGGGCACCGAGCCGGCTGGTCATAGACTAGGTTAGATTAGGCTAGCCTAATCCGCTATATTTTAGTTCAAATATGTCTTAAATGTAAATGTTTTCGTTCGGTTTAGATGAAAATTATCTAGTTTGCTTGCAATTCATCCGCGCTTTGAAATGTATGCAACTACGGTTGGATGGCCCCACATCACTATGCGCACCCCCACCCCCCCTGCGTGCATCCGCGGACGGATGCGGTGTCCACTTTGGGGGTCAGCGTTGGAGATGCCCTTACCTAGGGTTGTGTAAATCTTTTTTCGCGGGAAAACTTATGACCTATTCATCTTCAATTATGGAAGTACAACGAACATCCGAAATAATAAAAAATTACATCCAAATCCATAAACCACCCAGCGACGACCGAAGCGAGCCCAAAGCGCGTTGTTGTCATTGTCTCTCCCTCGCCAGAGCCGAGCAATAGTTATTGTAGTAGACAGTCGGGAAGTTGTCGTGCTAAGACCCCATAGGACCAGCGCACCAGACTAGCACCCGCCACCATTGAAGAATAGATCAGAAGGATCCAACCTGAAGACACACAAACGTAGACGAACTATGACCAGATCCGAGCAAATCCATCAAGGACAGATCCACCAGAGACACACCTCCACATGCCCACCGATGATGCTAGACGCTCCACCGGGACGGGGACTAGGTGGGTAGAACATTATTCCATCTTCAGAGAGGCGTCGTCGTCTCGTCTTTCTGAGTAGGACACAAACCCTAACAAAATACGAAGGAATATCTAACGGAGCCCTCCCGCCAGTAAGGATCGGGATCCACCGCGCCACCGCCAGACGAGACGCTCCGGCGGCGGTGCCGGCAGGAGGCAGAGGAACCCATCAAGGGTTGTGTACATCTTTGTCCATATTCTTGTCCAAGTAAAAAAAGAAACACATTAAGAAGAATATATTTGCTTGCACCTTTTCTCCAACATGAATTTCATAACTATCCAGTCTTAGCATGTGAGTAATCGGGGTTTCAAGCACTATCAAATAAGCAAGTCTTAGTAAGGCTGTCATTAGGAAGAAAACAACATTGGGGTGGTGGCGCAGTTGGCTAGCGCGAAGGTCTCTCCACTCTTATAAAAAAACAGAGTTGGTGATGATGGTGTGCCTGCCATCCTGCAATATAGGCCGTCCGATCTATATCTGACGGATAGGAAGGAAACTATGACAATTTTGCAAAAAGATACCCGCACTCCTCTCCACATTTGCAGATTAGGCCTTCCCTCGTTCATCCTTATCTCCCACAAGATAAATTACTCATATAAATGCATCTTGATGTTCCGTGCAACGCACGGGCATCTTGCTAGTCATAGCTAAACGTGAGTGATCCTGAGATCAAGAGTTCGAGCCTCTCTCACCCCAAAACCCCACAAAATGGTGATGAAAATGCTCGCTGACAACTTGGGTCGTCATGCAAACATCTGATCTTCAGATGCCACGAGCAGCTCTGAACTTTGTTCTTTTTTTCCTCTCTTTTTTGTGCTCGCTGCTGGACTTGGGTCGTAGACTCGTAGTGCGCTTGTCTGGAAGGCTTGCAGCCGGAGAGCATGGCGGACTGGGCGAGCACCGCGAAGGCCATGTAACCGAGGCAGATGATGAAGATTCTAGGGATTGGTCACGGACCAATGCAAGGCCATAAGCCAGCAAAAGCGGAGCCACTGAGGTTAACCAATCAAGGACGCTTTAGACATTGCCATGCTTGTCATCCTGAAAAACAGTGTTGTGATGGCGGCCACGCGATGGGAGATCCTCTAGATCCCACGAACCAACATCGCGTGGAGAGATTGGGCGTCGGGGTGGTCACCTCGAGCTCCCCCAGGACCTTGGAGCGTGCCTCGGCAGTGGGCATGAGAGATGAGGCATCAGCACCATCGATTACCTACGGTCGTTGGTGGGAAGAGGGAGTAGCTATGCCAATTCCCCACCGCCACCGAACGGGAAGAAGGGAACAACGACTCATGTTGCTCCACCAAACGCCATATCCACCCACTTCCTACAGGCCAGCAGCAGCCACCTCCAGGAGACCTCTGGTGCTGCTCCAGCGTGTTGTTTTGTCTGTGTTGATGCTCCGCCCACGACCGTGACCCCTGTCGCCGCTGCTTGTTCCCTCAAATCTCCTATCAAGCACCAGTTCGTGCCACTTTGGTGAGGGGGCGAGGTTTCTCCGGCCTGAAATTGAACATTTCTCGATCTAGATTTGAGCTTCTCTCAAGCTGATCACACCCCTTTCTGAGAATTATTATGAGAAAAAACATTGGGGTGTATACATACACCGTGCAGTCACCCTAACAGGGTTGCTAGTATTGTTTTGGGAAGAACGGGGCATCGCAAATACGTACATATTAATAAGGTTGGTATTAGTAATAATCAAACAACATTGGGGTGGTGGCGCAGTTGGCTAGCTCGTATGTCTCATAGCTAAACGTGAGTGATCCTGAGGTCGAGAGTTCGAGCCTCTCTCACCCCAAAACCCCACAAGGTGGTGATGAAAATGCTCTCTGACAACTTGGGTCGTCATGCAAACATCTGATCTTCAGATGCCACTAGCAGCTCTGAACTTTGTTCTTTTTTTCCTCTCTTTTTTGTGCTCGCTGCTGAACTTGGGTCGTAGACTCGTAGTGCGCTTGTCTGAGCACCGCGAAGGCCATGTAACCGAGGCAGATGGACGCCGCCATGGCGCTCGTGAAGACGTTGACCACCGCCGAACTCATGCGGATTGTGATCGGGAGAGCCACCGCCGATGACGTGAACAGCGGATACGCATTCATTCATGTCACAGGGCTACACACACATGATTGTTAGGACTACGTACACACACATGCGTACCTAGATACTCGCCTAACCAAAACTTAAGCTACTAGCTAGTCACCGCACAGCTCCCTTGCTGCATCAAAAATGGTCTCATAGCAAGATTTTCTGCACTTCACCTGATCGCCGGAGATATAAAAAAAGCTGGCATGGGCAGCGCCACGGCGCATCCGGCGAAAGTTCCTCCTGCGCCGCAGAGTACACGAACGCCACCACCCATGCAAATTGCAAAGCCAGCACCCAGCCCATGATCACTCTCAAGAATGGTGACATGACCGATCGAGCAATAAGCTAGAGATGACGCGCACGAGCCCCTGTAATCCTAGTAGCGGAGGAAGTCCATCCGGTCTCCGTGGCGTGTGGAGGCGACGAGCGCCATGGCCACGAGAGCCAGGAGCGCGGCGCAGCTCAAGCCATGTTTGTACGGTTTCAGAATTTTTTTTGAGTGGTAAATCCGACTTTTATTGATTATTGTTTTGGTTTACAGGAATGACAAAGGGATCATGGGGTTCTCCCAGCCACACCTGGCGTCCCTGAACTAAAGAAGTAAAAAACTTTGCTATATTATGAGCATCTATGTTCCTTTTCCGACCTTCAAAGATGAAATCACATCGAGCAAAAAGTCTCGCCTGAGCTTGGATCTCCTTAATGATATTGATGTATCTTCCTTCTGACCCCATCTTGATTTCCTCCACCACGGTCTTGCAGTCACACGCCACAACAATGTGGTCTGCATATAGATCCTGAGCCAGGGCAAGAGACTCGCGGCAAGCTAAAGCTTCCAGCATTGGTGGGTCATTTATTTCATCAAAAACCATTGCTGAAGATCCAAGGAAAAATCCTTCATGGTTCTTTCCGATGGTAGCCGCTGCCCCTCTTCTCCCATTTCTTGAAACTCCCCCATCAACTTGAGTTTTAATAGATCCCACTTCAGGCGCCCTCCATGGTAGCCGCTGCCCCTCTTCTCCCATTTCTTGAAACTCCCCCATCAACTTGAGTTTTAATAGATCCCACTTCAGGCGCCCTCCATCCTTGCCCAGCAGCAAGCCTCGGACCTCCATGTTGTTCATCATTTGGCGTCGCCCGCCCGGCCTGGATGGTTGCCAGTTCTGCGATAAAGTTTGTAACAAAAGAATGAGTCGCGTGTGGGCTTTGGAGCTCACCCTCATGGATAGCCCTTCTTCTTGCCCACCATATTGCCCACATGGTCACCACCATCGTAACCAGACTGTCTCAAGGTAGATGATCAAAGGCTGAGAACAACCACACCCTGGCATTCGGCTCTGCCGACGACTATAGGAAGTCTAGAATATTTTCATCTACCAGAGCCCACACGCACCTTGCCACTGAACATTCAATCAGAGAATGTCGCCATGAATCTCTCATCCCGCAAAGCTGGCACTTGTCATCATCTGCCATTTTTCTAGCATGCCTCACGTCCTCCGTTGGGATTGATAGTTTGGACAACCTCCACATGAAATGTCGAATTTTTCCCGGAACTTGAACAGACCACAAAGTCTCCCATGATTTTGCTTCCGCTTCGATATCAGAGGATCCCGATCTTCCTTCTAACCAGTCCTCCCTTCTATGCTTTGCGTCTGCGAGCATTCGATATGCAGATCTTACCGAAAACAGTCCGTTTCTTTCAAAGTTCCAAGCCCAGTGGTCGTCCATCTGCCTGGTGCAAACTGGAATGGCCAAGATTGCCTGTGTGTCCGCCGCAATGAGTTTGCATCCAAGGCTTCTCTATTCCACGCAGCATTATGTGCATCAATGAGCTCACTTACAAAAAGAGGAGGGTTGGCTGAGAGACAAGCAAAAGGTCTCATCGAAGCGCTCCTTGGAATCCAGTTATCCATCCAAATTCTAGTTGTTGTACCATCTCCAATTCTCCTGATGATCCCTTGCTTAAGGACATCTCTCCCCTCCAAAATCGCTCGCCATACCAGTGATGGCCGGTTACCAAGTTCAGCTTCCAATATTGTATTTTGAGGATAGTATACTGCCTTCAAAATTTTCGCACACAGTGACTCTGGTTGTTGCAGAGTCTCCAAGATTGTCTTGCTAGGAGAGCTAGGTTGAAAAGCTCGAAATCACGGAACCCTAACCCTCCCATAAATTTTGGTTGAGTCATGGCCTTCCAGGAAACCCAAGCTGGTTTCCTTTTGCCCTCTTTGCTGCCCCACCAAAACTGTCTTATCAGCTTGTTTAAATGTTCACAAAGCCCCCTTGGTAATTTGAAACATGACATTGAGAAAATTGGCACCGCTTGTGCCACTGATTTCACCAAAACTTCCTTCCCTTGTGATGATAAACACTTTTCCATCCACCCTTTCACCTTGCTCCATAGTCTGTCTTTCAGATACTTAAACGCCCCATTCTTTGATGTACCTATATCAGAAGGCATCCCTAGGTACTTTTCGTTCAACGATTCATTGGGGACATTAAGTATGTGTTTGATCTCATCTTTGATAGTAGTTGGGCACCCCTTACTAAAAAAGATAGAAGACTTTGAAGTGTTAATTCTCTGACCTGAAGCCTGGCAATAGCTCTCCAACAGGTTTGACACCTCGTTCGCCCCTCCTCCGGTTGCTTTAAAGAACAGCAGGCTATCATCCGCAAACAACAAGTGATTAACAGGTGGTGCCGAGGGCGCCACTTGTATCCCACCCAGTTGAGATGACTCACTTAGATTTTTCAATAGGCCTGAAAGGCCCTTCGCTGCCAATAAGAACAGGTAAGGGGAGATAGGATCTCCCTGACGAATACCTCTGCTAGGTCTGAACTCTTCCAATTTCCTTCCATTGAATAAAACCGAATAAGAAACAGATGATACCATGTTCATCACAATATCAACCCATCTCTGAGAAAAGCCCAATTTCAACATTATTGCTCTTAAATAATCCCAATCTAATCTATCATATGCTTTCATCATATCCAATTTAAGAGCGCAGTGTCTGTGTTTAATAGCTTTGTTACGCTTCATAAAATGCAGGCACTCATAGGCTACTATGATATTATCAGTGATCAAACGCCCTGGCACAAAGGCCGACTGTTCTGCTGAAATTATCTCCGGGAGCACTGACTTCAGTCTGTTGGCGATGACCTTGGAGGCTATCTTATAAAGTACATTGCATAAACTTATCGGTCGGAACTGTGATAAGAGGGAAGGGTTTTTTTACCTTCGGTATCAAGACCAGATAAGTTTGATTGATGCCCTCTGCACTCTCCTTCCCCTCCACGATCGCTAGGACGGCCCTGGTTACTTCCTCCCCACACACCCGCCAATGTTTTTGGAAGAAATGCGCCAGAAATCCGTCCGGACCTGGCGCTTTCGTAGGAAACATTTGATAAAGCGTTGTTTTGACCTCCTTTTCTGTGTACACCGCATCCAAATGTGCCCGCATATCATTCGTGACCTTCACTGGAACCGAGTCCAACACTTCTTGCATACTTTTACACCCCTCGGATGTATAGAGATCCTTGTAAAACTCGGTTGTCATCACTTCCAACTCCTCCACATCTTCCATTACCTTATCCATCCGACCTGGTCAGGGTTGAGATTTTGTTCTTCCTCCTCCTCATCGAAGCCCTTTGCTGGAAATATTTCATGTTACTATCTCCATAAGTGAGCCAATCAACCCGCGAGCGTTGTCTGCTTAGGATCTCTTCCCTGTGGTAAAGCTCGACAAGCCTATCAGCTATCTTGATTTCAAGATGGCTTGGTTCAGAACGTCCAGGGACGTTTTTTAGCGTCTCCAGTTCTCTGGTAAGTTGTTTGATCTCGCGCTTAACATTGCCAAACGTATGTCTATCCCAGCTGTGCAAGTTTTCGCTAAGATCCACCAACTTGTCCCTGACTTCAATTGCCGAAAACCCCTCTGGCTTCCCTTTCCACGTTGTTTCTATAAAGGGGTATAGCTCTGGGTGTCTCTCCCACATAACTTCATACTTAAAACTCTTTGCTTTCCTCCTGTTATCTTCTTCATCTGTAAGTTTAAGAACGATAGGCCCGTGGTCTGAGCATGCAGCCGTCTTGTTCGTTAGTTCAGCAAAAGGAAAATAAGAACTCCACGCTGCATCTGCGACTGCCCGGTCAAGACGGACCCTTGTATATGACCCTCCCGAAACCCTTTTCTCAAAAGTCCACCATCTCCCTTTGTGACCCAAATCTAGCAAACCGCAAATATCAAGTGCATCCCTGAAACCATCCATCTGACCTTGTCCTCTGAAGTTTACTCCTTCATGCTCTGACTGTGTCAGAACTTCATTGAAGTCTCCGAGCCCTACCCAAGGCAGCGGTGAAGATCCTGACAACGAACACAGAGTGTCCCAAGTTCTGTACCTTTCAGACACCCGTGCTTCTCCGTACACACAAGTTAGACTCCACGGAGAAGGTCCAAGATTTGATATGTTGTATCTATATGATACTTCGAGTAGCCCATAACTTCTAATTTTATTGCATCATTCCAGAAAATTACAAGACCACCGCTCCTTCCCGAGCTACTCACTGCAAAAGATCTATCAAAACCAAAAGATTGTGCTAAAATCTCGACACGTGCACTCGGCAATTGTGTTTCTACTAGGCATAGCACGGCCGGGGCAAATTTAGCCGTGAGAACACGGACTTCACGAACTGTCGCGGGGTTGCCCAAACCGCGGCAGTTCTAGCACAAAACATTCATTGGATTCAGCGGTCCTCCTCACGGGAGGCCGCCTCCGACATTAGCTCGTCGCGTTGAGCATCTCCTGTTTCCCCCTGCTTCCTTCTCTTTACTATCGGTACTTTGCCTGGAGTTTTCTGCTCGCCCTCATTGCCTGTTGAGGTTGAGCCCCCCTCCAACATAAGGACTGTATCCGCCACCTTGCCTGCTAGGTTAGGAACTGGTTGCCCTCTGATATTCATCGTACCATCTGGTGAGACCATCCTCTTGCGAATATTCTTCTCCCCCGCTCCCCCTTGTCCGGTCTGGTAGTTCACATCCTCTCCCACCTCATCGCCTCTGCCTGCGTTGTTTCTTCCTCCTGCCCTGTCACCTCTTCCCTGCCTTCCTCCTCTCTCACCCCTGCCGCCTGCTCTTCCTCTGGTAGCACCTCTTCCTCCATCGTCCCGGTCTGGTTGAACTCCAGGGTTCTGCTCCGGAGCCCAAAGCAGCCAGTCACCCCATTCAAATGTCCTTGGGTCATGCACCCCATCCCCACATTCCTCTGCTATATGCCCCATCAATCCGCAACGAAAGCAGAAATCGGGGAGTTTTTCGTATGCCACTGGGTATCTCTTGCTCTCTCTTAGAGTTATTGGCACAAAACGAACAAGGGGCTCATTAACATCCAGATACACCCTTGCCCTTAAAGAGTTATTAGGGTTTATCACTCCCTCATTCACCATTACTGTAAAGGGTGGCCCTCCCACCTTGGCTACAACCTTCTCTGCTAAGGCCTTCTTTGCTGTCAGCCCCGGCGGCAAGCCTTTGATCCTCGCCCACACCGGGATCTTATTAAGTTTGTACTGGGAGACATCGGAGAACCCGTCATACTCTTGAATAACTACCGGCGCCTTGCGAAAAAGCCAAGGCCCTCCCTCCATGATCCTTTTCCAATCCCCAAGACAATGGCATTGAACAAGGAATAAGTTGGGTCCCTTGATATTGAACGTGACACCTTTCGCAGCAGCCCAAGCATTGCGCATCTGGTTGAGCAGCGCCGAGTGCCCGAAGGGACGAGTAGTATGAACCCTAAATATGCCTAACCAGCGCACCTCTCTGATTAAATCATCCACTTCGCCGGAAAAATCCAGATCTTCCGTCTCCTCGCCGTGCAGATTCATACCCGCGAACTGATCCTCCAGATCTTCATCAGCCCCGACATATCCACCATCTTCTTCTTCCTCCTCCAAGTTCTGCTCCACCTCCTCCCTCTCTCTATCCTCTCCATCTTCCGCCCCAGACAGATCAGAGCCTCCGCGTCCGAGTGGATCCACCAAACGTGGCCCATCCTTCCTCCCTTCATCTTCCGCCGCCGCCCGATCCAGCAGAGGATCCCCCATGCAGACCGCCGGGGCACTCCCGGCAGGTGTAAGTAGACTCCCCTTGGCCGGAACGCCGGCCATCGGGCAGGTTTTACGTGGACTCCGGCGGTAGATCGCCGGAGGAAAAGGTGGAACCCTAGCGCCGCAAGCCCTAGGGAACTCCGAATGTCAATGGCCACAGACTTGATTTGTACGGTTTCAGATGAATCGGCGGTCAGGTCTCCACCGAGCTTCATCCAACCAGCAGCTTAGGCAAAAAATCGAACGTCCTTTACGAGCCGGGCAGACGGCCCGTGGGTCACCCCGTTTTATAGCACTGGGCTTTCCGTTTGGGCCATATAAAGGCACCTACGGTAAGGTTGTGCTGTTGTATTTCAAAAATACAGTACCGATCCCTAAAAAAACAAAAAAAATACAGTACCGTTTTATTAGGACCACATCGCTTACGGAGAAGAGATGGCAGCTGTTTATATGCATGTTTCGTGACGAAGGGTTCACCAGGCGTCAAGCCTGGTAAGCTATCTCAAAAAACAACAACCAGCAGGATAATTGGTTATAGGCATGCAAGCAGCTCTCAGGGTCTGATGCCATGATTGTAGTACAACTTGCCATGCAAGCGGCTCTCAGGCATCAATGAGCCCTGACTGAAAACTTGACATGCCACACCACTCCGACATGGAGTGCCTGAGTTTTTTTTTTATAATTCGAGTTTCAGAAGATATACACATCTTGTTTACAAAGTAAATTATTTTTTAGTATAGATAGTAGATTGATTGTTTTCGCATGGTAAGTTGAACAAAAAAATGCAACGGATTTAGAACTAATCTTCATGTTAAAAATGTTGACCATGGGCATAATAATTCTGCTCACAGTTTTCTAGGGATCTCGCGACTTTTCCTACGATTTGCCACAGAGAATAGCTAACGACGAACAAAAATTAAGTGACGTTATTTTTACAACTAATCTTCATGTTAAAAATGTTGACCATGGGCATAATAATTCTGCTCACTGTTTTCTAGGGATCTCGCGACTTTTCCTATGATTTGCCACAGAGAATAGCTAACGACGAACAAAAATTAAGTGACGTTATTCTCAACGATATGATTATTGAATTCATGCACCAGCCAATTGCTCCAAAAGTCCGAACTGATGGAGGGGGGCGGGCAATATATTTCAACAATCATGAAGAAAAACATATTGACACCATAAGATTGCTGGTGAGAGAAGATTTGGAAATGACATGACATTTTAAAGGACCCATTAAAACTCATTGGGTATTAAGGTTATGGTAACCACGAACTTCTAATGTTAAAAATACGACGCCAATACACATCTGACCCTCCTGGGGTGTGTGGGGAGTGAACGATCATTCCCTCAGCAAGGGGGGAAGAAGACAACACGCTCATTCGTTCGCAGATGCCTCCTACCCCGCCCCCCAGTGTGACAGGCCACTACTGGGCCTCCCGAGCACCAGCTGTGCTGGAAAACAAAATTTAATGTTGAACAAGTGCGCGTTGAAAAACGTAAAAAGGACCCGAGAGAAAAAATTACCACAAACCCCACCATCACCCCTCCTCACGTTTATTTTGAGAATAAGAAGGCGAAAAAAGTCCAAAAACTATGCTATATACAAAAACAGAGGTTTCACATGATATACAACACTTTTGCCATGAAATATGCAATTGGCATGGTATGTATAAATAAATTGTAATGATATGTACAAATAATTTTTCGTGGTCCAGTATAGTGCCAAAAACACATCCATAGTAAAAGTCTCCATGAATATTAAAAATGCATGTAAGTGTGATAAAAAGAAGTTGCCATGTGTTGACGCTCAAAAGTGGCACAATGGTAAAAGTAGCTTTAAGCTATGTCAAGATTAATTCAAACTTATGATTGGAGGTCATCATGGGATGGCTCTCTTCGAGAAGATCAAGATGGATATGAAGATGGTCTAAAACGGAGTTCGGATGCAAAAGTTATGACAACTTCAGATATGCTCATGTTGACACCAAATTAAAAAATGGCTTGAAACCCAATTAAGATGTCCTTGTATGAAAAAATGATCAGCACGAATTGTCTTCGTCTCGTTGAAACGGTCGATTTTGATATAAAAATCGTCTTAATCCGAGCTCATATGCAAAAGTTACAGCCAGTAGAAGACGCTGCTACACTGGATGGCCGGACACTCCAAGGAAAACCATCCGGGTTTTGATTTTCTCTGACGATGGCCGGACACTCAGGATATGTTCGTCCGGGTTTTGAATTTCGCTGCTGCAAACTTCGGAAAACAGCCGAAAACCCCCTCAAGATGGCCTCAGATAAAAAAAAGTTCAACATGAAAGTTGTTCGTCTCGTTGAAACGGTCAAGATTGCTTTTGGGCTCGTTTCCATCCGAGATCGTTTACTCCCCCAAACATGGCCCGCAAGGTGCAGCCAGATTTTACCGAACAGTTTTGGAAAGTTCGGACCAAACAAATCCGAATTGGACTAGGGTTTTGGACGTGAATTGAAGCCTTCTCCTTGCACGGGAAGTCCAGCCGCCTCTTATATACTTAAGGGGTGACGGCCGATTGAACAATAACACACGATCGCAAAACCCATCTACAAACTTTCATCTCCTACCCTAGTTTTCTGCTTCTCGTTCATCGGTGTTCTTCGCTTTGGAGAGCTTCGATCTACGAAGTCCTAGGGGCGGTCGAACCGACCTAGGGCAGCCCATCACCTCCGTGCGTCCAGACGGGGTCTCTCCCGGCCGTGTGGGGTTTCGGGTCTTCAAAAGAGCTTGCTGGATTGTCTTGCGTATCGCGCTTCCAGTGAGCCTCCTTCGGCGACGTGTCTTGCGTATCGCGCTCGACGCCGAGGGTACACGGTGACATGTTCGTGTGCGAACACACTTTTTGGCGACTCCGCTGGGGAGAAAGAGCAATCATCATCATCCATCATGGTCGATCTTCCCAAGCCATCTGAAGTGGATGCCGATAACATCATCAAGCCCAATTTTGAGGAATTATCGGCAGAGCATCGCCGAGCTTTTGAGGAGTACAAGAAGGCGCGTGAAGAGAAGGAGATGCAGGAGTTCCTTGCTAAGTTCAAAAAGGATCGCCAAGGCAACATCACTTCAATTGAAGAAATCAAGTTTCCTCCTCTTCACAATGAGCAGGTAGAACCGGCTGTAAGCAAAATCTTCTCTCCTGAACAGTCGGCTGAAATTACTACTCTTATTGCTTAGAATAATGATCTTATTTACCAAGTTATCATAGACAATAATACTGCTCGAAATAATACTCCTCAATCATATAATGGTAGTGGTAGTATGTCTGCTGGTGTGGAAAACTTTAGTCCAACTTTACCTATTTCATCGGCGCCGCCCGTACCGTTGAATTCTTATCCCAGGCAGACAAACCAACTTGTTGCTCCACCCTTTAATCCTGCCATGAACGTACCAAGTTCAGTGAATCCAACTGCATTGCTAGGTTACGGTTCGGCAAGTCCAAGTGGATTGCTGCCGAACTATGGTACAACATACACACCACCATCTCTTCCGACTAGCATTGTACCAACTACTAGAAATCATATTCACCATGCGCCACAACCACACGCAACGTCACTCAATACAAGTGATATTTTGGCTAATGTCAGAGAGGAAATGTCTAGGGTGTTCCGAGAGCATTGTGGGATTGAACTACCTAAACCACGAATCTCTAGGAAACCATATCTAGAAATTTTTGATGCCGTGGCATGTCCTCCCGGATATAAAGTTCCAGATTTTGTTAAATTTAGCGGAGAGGGGACAAAGACTACATGGGAGCATGTTAGTCAATACTTAGCACAATTAGGTGAGGCAAGTTCACGAGACGAGTGGAAAGTACGTTATTTTCCTTTATCTTTAATCGGTACTGCTTTCTCGTGGTTTTCTGCGTTACCACCCGGTTCTATTACTACATGGTTTCACTTGGAACAAAAGTTTCACGATCATTTTTATAGTGGTGATAATGAGCTTAAGTTGTCACATCTTACATCGGTTAGACAAAAGCATGATGAATCGGTCTCAGATTACGTCAAGAGATTTAGAGATACAAAAAACCGGTGCTATAGTTTGGTGATAACTGAGAGAGATTTGGCTGATCTTGTGCTTAGTGGTTTGAAACCTCACATTAGAGAAAGGCTAGAAGGACATGAGTTTTTAAATATCAACCAAGTCTTGCAAAGGGCTTTCGCTCAAGAAAGCCGAAGCAAAGATCTTAAAGAGGTGCATAGGTATAAAACTGATCGTCCTAAGATGAATATGGTTGAGTATGATAGTGACCACTCGGACGATGAGGGTGATATTTATGCTGCTGAATTTGTATGGCCATCTAAGGCCAAACCATTTACTTGCAATGATTTAAAGCCGATTCATAAGAATCGTGATGAAGAGATGAAATTTACTTTCAACATTGCTAAGTGTGATAGAATATTTGATGCTTTATTGCAAGCGAAGATTATTAGAATATCTCATACTTTACTGCCGTTTGAAGAACTGAAACGGCGTGCTTATTGCAATTATCATAATTATTTTTCTCATGCTACTAATGATTGTAATGTTTTTCAACGACAGATACAATCGACCATTAATGACGGACGATTGAACTTTTCTGAGATGCAAGTTGATAAGCAGCCTTTCCCAATGAACACCATGGATTTGGAGGGGAAGACGATGTTAATTCGGCCCAACATAGCCGAATCGGCTAATAAAAATAATATTGTCATTGGTGAGCCCAGGAAAAATAAGGAGAGCGACAAGGTCTTGGGGAGACAAGTTGTGCTTGACAAGCAACCCGGTGGCAAGGAGGTAATCAAGATCACCATCAAGAATCCTACACTCGGGGGGCAACCACAAGTGCAAGAGAACACTCATGTCAAATTTGTTAAGCCCAAGAGTCCAGAGGTTGGCAAGTGGAAGATGAATGAAGCTAAAGTGCAGCGCAAGAGAATCAAGCCAACTTTTGATATGCTGTTGTCCAAGTATGCCAATCAAGCGGCCGGTTCTAGCTCTGGCCGGGCATCAAATTTGAAGCGCTCAAGGTCACCTCCTCGGGAAGAATTTCAGCATCATGCAAGGCCATATGGGTCATGGGCACCGGGACCATGGATGGCGCCACCCCCCTATGCGCCATACTACATGGGAGGCTACAATGGAGGATGGGGGCAGCCCCCAATGGCCCCTTATGCTTTTCATCCGGGTTGGGCTGAACCAGGAGGCATGTTCATGAGAGGCTTTCTTATCCCACACGAGGCTGTTTGAACAATGGTGTCAATCGGCCAATACAATATAATCAAAAAAGGGTCAACAAGCAGGTGTGGCGTGCTAAATCACCAAGTGCCAAAATTTCAGACCCTAGCAAGCAAAAGGAGAAGAATACTAGTGCTGGAACTATTATGATAGGCACTAAAGAATTAATAATCAAAGAGCCGATTGTTGTTGAAAATCTGGCTGATTCTAATAAAGATGTGGCTGCTGTCCAGCAAGGTCCCGTGGCCAATGATCATGAAGCTAGCACAAGCAAGGCCAAGTCGAGGGATCCAAAATATACTCAGTCTAGGTGGTGTCCTTCCGGTCTGACCAAAGCACAAAAAAGGAGATTGCAGCACATGAGGAGCCATGAGAAGGAGGAGCAAGAAGCAGAGAAGCTGAGGGATAAATTGTTCAATGAAACCCGTCCCATGGTGCTACCAAAACAAGTGTGGAAGCCTAAGCAAAAGGAAAACGTAACAGCTTCTGCATTGATCATAGCAACACCTACACCACCAACGGAGGACGATGTGGCTGCTATTACATCGTCCACTTCACCTATTACTTCCTCTTTACTTGGAGATATTTTGGAGTCGGTAGACATGCTTGAGGAAGGAGATGAAATGCTTGATTATGAGTCTACACCGGTTCATGAAGGTATGGATATTAATATGGTGTATTACTTACCTGCTGAATTTCGTGCTATAGATGAAGAAGGGGAAGTAGTTCAGCTAGATGTTGGTCCTAAAAATGCTATATTTGAGAAGCCAAAAGAACCGGTGACGCACTTGAAGCCATTGTTCCTTAAAGGTCATATTAATGGATCGCCGATTGCTAGAATGCTTGTTGATGGTGGTGCTGTGGTGAATCTTATGCCATATTCGGTCTTCAAAAAATTGGGGCTGCGTGATGAAGAGTTGATAAAGACCAACATGGTGCTCAATGGATTTGAAGGCAAAGAGAAAACTGAAGCCAAAGGTGTGATGTATGTGGAGCTCACGGTGGGAAGTAACACTTTGGCTATCGCATTCTTTGTCGCCGAGGTGCAAGGTAACTACAATGTGATATTAGGTCGCGATTGGGTTCATGCAAACTAATGCGTGCCATCTACTATGCACCAGTTTTTAATTCAGTGGGTTGATGATGAAGTAGAAGTCATTCATGTGGATAATTCAACTTGTGTTGCTCTGGCCGATGCATCGGTGGATTGGCAACATCCCAATGCTACTTGCTTGACGGGGCGTGACTTATCAGAATATGATTTTCTTAGCGCCGCGAAAAGTGGTTTTGTGCCCGTTTCTTTAAAGCCGGTTGGCGATAATCGGCTTCAAGGTATGATGTATTTAAATGGATCCTAACTCAGAGTGGTTACAGAAACGTCTTGTAGAATATCGGTCCGATGAGAACGATATGTATGAGTCCATAGAAGAGTTAGATGATATGGATAAACTAGGACAGGGTTTTACATCGGCCGATCCATTAGAAGAGATAGATATAGGAGATGGTTCAATTCCTAGGCCGGCATTTGTAAACGAAAATTTAAGAGCCGATCATAAGGCTAAGTTGATCGAGCTATTAAAAGAATATGTTTATTGCTTTGCATGGGAATATCATGAGATGCCAGGTTTAAGCCGAGAGCTAGTGGAGCATCGGTTACCTATAAAGGCCGATTTTAGGCCATACAAGCAATCGGCCAGAAAGTTTAATCCAAAAACATATGACCAGATCAAGGAAGAGATCGGTCGTTTGCTTAAAGCTAATTGTATTAGACCTTGCAGGTATGCCGAGTGGATTTCTAACATTGTACCAGTAGAGAAGAAAGGCTCCGTCAAGTTGAGAGTGTGCATGATTTCAGAGATTTGAATAGAGCTACACCTAAAGATGAGTATCCTATGCCAATAGCCGATAGGCTTATTAATGATGCTTCTAGACATAAGGTCACTAGCTTTCTTGATGGTAATGCGGGGTATAACCAGATTTTTATGGCCGAAGAGGACATGTCCAAAACGGCTTTTCGATGCCCCGGTTTCCTTGGTTTATTTGAGTGGACGGTGATGACCTTTGGATTAAAGAATGTCGGCGCCACGTATCAAAGGGCTATGAATTTAATTTTTCATGATTTACTTGGTGTTATACTTGAGGTCTATATTGATGATATTGTTGTCAAATCGGATGCTTTTGAATCTCACTTAGCCGATTTGCGTTTGGCTTTTGAAAGAATGAAGAAATATGGGCAGAAAATGAATCCTTTGAAGTGTGCGTTTGGTGTATCGGCTGGGAAGTTTCTGGGTTTCATTATTCATGAAGATGGCGTGGAAATTGATCCCAAAAAGATAGAAGCTATACAGCAAGTAGAGGCTCCAACATGCAAGAGAGATATGCAAAAGTTCCTTGGCTAGGTCAATTATTTGAGGAGGTTCATAGCCAATCTATCAGGGAAGGTTGATGCATTTACTCCTATCCTTGGGTTAAAGAATGATGTTGATTTTAATTGGGGGGCAAAACAGCAAGAGGCATTTGATATGATTAAGAAATATTTGTGCACTCCTCCAGTTATGAAAGCGCCCAGGCACAGGGAGCCATTTAGACTTTACATTGTAGTGGAGGAGGGTGTTACTGGTGCTGTTTTGACTCAAGAGACCGAAGGAAAGGAGCATGCTATTACTTATTTGAGCCGACGCTTATTGGACGCCGAGACGAGGTATACATTTATTGAGAAATTATGCTTATGCTTATATTATGCTTGCACAAAATTGAGACATTATCTAGTGCCTAGTACTTGCATTATAGCTTGTCAAACCGATGTCATCAAATACATGTTACATAGGCCAAATCTTAGTGGTAGAATTGGCAAGTGGGCTTATGCTTTAATTAAATATGATTTGGCTTATGAATCTCTGAAATCCATGAAAGGCCAAATTGTTGCTAATTTTATTGTTGATTATCGGATTGATGACAAGCATGATATTGATATAAACCTTGTCTCATTAGTACCATGGAGATTATATTTTGATGGTTCAGTTTGTAGTAATGGCCAAGGTGTTGGTATTGTTTATATATCTCCTCATGGTGCTGTTTTTGAACGCTTAGAATATTTTTGCACAAATAATCAGGCCGAATATGAAGCATTGTTATTCAGCTTAGAGATGTTGCTTGCCATAGGTGCTACACATATTGAGGTTTTTGGTGATTCGTTATTAGTAGTGCAACAAATATCCAAAGTCTTTCATTGTTTTGACGGATCACTTAATGTTTATCTTGATAAATGTCTAGATATAATTTCTACTTTGGATTATTTTAGCATTGCTCATATATCTAGACATGACAATTGGAGAGCAAATGAGTTGGCACAACAAGCATCCGGCTATCATGTTGATCGTGGCATGTTTCATATTTCTCAAAGGCCGATGTCTAGTATTGCCAACATAGGGGAGGCCGAACCGGAGCCCACCGTTTCGGCCACTAATGAAATATTTAATGCAGGAGAAAATCAAGACTGGAGGAAGCCCATTATTGATTATTTGTGTGATCCTAGTAAAAGGGTGGACAGGACTATTCTGCGTATGGCTTTCAAATACACAATGAGAGATGATGGTCTCTATCGCCGATCGGTTGATGATGTTCTTGTTGGGGAACGTAGTAATTTCAAAAAAATTCCTACGCACACGCAAGATCATGGAGATGCATAGCAACGAGAGGGGAGAGTGTGTCCACGTACCCTTGTAGACCGAAAGCGGAAGCGTTAGCACAACGCGGTTGATGTAGTCGTACGTCTTCACGATCCGACCGATCAAGTACCGAACGCACGACACCTCCGAGTTCAGCACACGTTCAACTCGATGACGTCCCTCGAACTCCGATCCAGCCGAGCTTTCAGGGAGAGTTCTGTCAGCACGACGGCGTGGTGACGATGATGATGCTCTACCGACGCAGGGCTTCGCCTAAGCACCGCTACGATATTATCGAGGTGGATTATGGTGGAGGGGGGCACCGCACACGGCTAAGAGATCAAGAGATCAATTGTTGTGTCTATGGGGTGCCCCCTCCTCTGTATATAAAGGGGTGAGGAGGAGAGGGCCGGCCAAGGGGGTGGCACGCCCTAGGAGGGGGAAACCTACTCCAAGTAGGTTTGCCCCTCCCTTTCCTAGTCCAAGAAGGAGGGGGAGGGAAGGAGTGGGAGAGGGGAAAGGCAAGGGGGCGCCGCCCCCCCCTTCCTTGTCCTATTCGGACTCAAGGGGAGGGGGCGCACCTCTTGCCCTGGCCGGCCCCTCTCTCTCCACTAGGGCCCAACAAGGCCCATTAGTTCCCGGGGGGGGGTTCCGGTAACCCCCGGTACTCCGATAAATGTCCGAAACCTTCTGGAACCTTTCCGGTGTCCAAACATAGTCGTCCAATATATCAATCTTCATGTCTCGACCATTTCAAGACTCCTCGTCATGTCCGTCATCACATCCGGGACTCCGAACTACCTTCGGTACATCAAAACACATAAACTCATAATATAACCGTCATCGAACTTTAAGCGTGCGGACCCTACGGGTTTGAGAACTATGTAGACATGACCGAGACACATCTCCGGTCAATAACCAATAGCGGAACCTGGATGCTCATATTGGCTCCCACATATTCTACGAAGATCTTTATCGGTCAAACCGCATAACAACATACGTTGTTCCCTTTGTCATCGGTATGTTACTTGCCCGAGATTCGATCGTCGGTATCTCAATACCTAGTTCAATCTCGTTACCGGCAAGTCTCTTGACTCGTTCCGTAATACATCATCCCGCAACTAACTCATTAGTTGCAATGCTTGCAAGGCTTATAGTGATGTGCATTACCGAGTGGGCACAGAGATACCTCTCCGTCAATCGGAGTGACAAATCCTAATCTCGAAATACGCCAACCCAACAAGTACCTTCAGAGACACCTATAGAGCACCTTTATAATCACCCAGTTACGTTGTGACGTTTGGTAGCACACAAAGTGTTCCTCCGGTAAACGGGAGTTGCATAATCTCATAGTTATAGGAACATGTATAAGTCATGAAGAAAGCAATAGCAACATACTAAACGATCAAGTGCTAACCTAACGGAATGGGTCATGTCAATCACATCATTCTCCTAATGATGTGATCCCATTAATCAAATGACAACTCTTTGTCCATGGCTAGGAAACATAACCATCTCTGATTAACGAGCTAGTCAAGTAGAGGCATACTAGTGACATTCTGTTTGTCTATGTATTCACACATGTATCATGTTTCTGGTTAATACAATTCTAGCATGAATAATAAACATTTATCATGATATAAGGAAATAAATAATAACTTTATTATTGCCTCTAGGGCATATTTCCTTCAGTCTCCCACTTGCACTAGAGTCAATAATCTAGATTACACAGTAATGATTCTAACACCCATGGAGTCTTGGTGTTGATCATGTTTTGCTCGTGGAAGAGGCTTAGTCAACGGGTCTGCAACATTCAGATCCGTATGTATTTTGCAAATCTCTATGTCTCCCACCTGGACTTGATCCCGGATGGAGTTGAAGCGTCTCTTGATGTGCTTGGTTCTCTTGTGAAATCTAGATTCTTTTGCCAAAGCAATTGCACCAGTATTGTCACAAAAGATTTTCATTGGACCCGATGCACTAGGTATGACACCTAGATCGGATATGAACTCCTTCATCCAGACTCCTTCATTTGCTGCTTCCGAAGCAGCTATGTACTCCGCTTCACATGTAGATCCTGCTACGACGCTTTGTTTAGAACTGCACAAACTGACAGCTCCACCGTTCAATATAGACACGTATCCGGTTTGCGATTTAGAATCGTCCGGATCGGTGTCAAAGCTTGCATCGACGTAACCGTTTACGACGAGCTCTTTGTCACCTCCATAAATGAGAAACATATCCTTAATCCTTCTTGTCGGGGATATACCCCGCGGTATGACCCGGCCGGACTTGGCGTTTCACCGTGACCCGCCAGAGGACTGGCGACTCACGGGTCAGGCGGCTCACAGCCAGACGACTCACGAGCCCGACGGCTCACGGATGACCCCGACAGCGGGTCAGATAGAAGACTAGGCCCAAGGCCCAGAAGGCTGGCTCATGTTATGGTGGGCCGGCTTAAGAAGAAAGGGATGACGAATATTTCCTTTACGAGGAAGCAAGACCCGGACTTGTAATTAACTTGTAAGAGAAGATAGACTAGTCCTAGTCCTACTAGGACTCCACATGTAACCCGCCCCTCTAACTTATATAAGGAGGGGCAGGGCACCCCAAAGGGGGACAGGGCAACAAGAAATAATCTCTAGGGCTAAACACCGAGAGCCAGAGCCGGCGACTCTCCCGTGATCATAATGAGACCTAGCCTCAAACAGCACGTAGGGTTGTTACCGGATGATGTTTCCCGGGGCCCGAAGCTGTCTAAACCCTTGTCTTGTGCGTTGATCCACCCTGCGTCTCTCATCCCAATCAACCCCTCTCAAGCTACTACATAGATGCGCTGGCCTCACAACTAAGTCCTCACGCTAAGGACATCTGCCGTGACAATTCCACGACACTTCTCATGTATTTCAGGATGTTCTTGACTGCTGTCCAGTGATCCACTCATGGATTACTTTGGTACCTCCCTGCTAAACTAATAGCAAGGCACACATCAGGTTTGGTACACAGCATTGCATACATGATAGAGCCTATGGCTGAAGCATAGGGAACATCTTTCATTTTCTCTCTATCTTATGCAGTGGTCGGGCATTGAGTCTTACTCAACTTCACACCTTGTAACACAGGCAAGAACCCTTTCTTTGCTTGATCCATTTTGAACTTCTTCAAAACTTTGTCAAGGTATGTGCTTTGTGAAAGTCCAATTAAGCGTCTTGATCTATCTCTATAGATCTTGATGCCCAATATATAAGCAGCTTCATCGAGGTCTTTCATTGAAAAACTCTTATTCAAATATCCCTTTATGCTATCCAGAAATTCTATATCATTTCCGATCAACAATATGGCATCCACATATAATATCAGGAATGCTACAGAGCTCCCACTCACTTTCTTGTAAATACGGGCTTCTCCAAAAGTCTGTATAAAACCATATGCTTTGATCACACTATCAAAACGTTTATTCCAACTCCGAGAGGCTTGCACCAGTCCATACATGGATCGCTGGAGCTTGCACACTTTGTTAGCTCCCTATGGATTGAGAAAACCTTCCGGTTGCATCATATACAACTCTTCTTCCAGAAATCCATTCAGGAATGTAGTTTTGACATCCATTTGCCAAATTTCATAATCATAAAATGCGGCAATTGCTAACATGATTCGGACAGACTTAAGCATCGCTACGGGCGAGAAGGTCTCATCGTAGTCAACCCCTTGAACTTGTCGAAAACCTTTTGCAACAAGTCGAGCTTTATAGACAGTAACATTACCGTCAGCGTCAGTCTTTTTCTTGAAGATCCATTTATTCTCAATGGCTTGCCGATCATCGGGCAAGTCAACCAAAGTCCATACTTTGTTCTCATACATGGATCCCATCTCGGATTTCATGGCCTCAAGCCATTTAGCGGAATCTGGGCTCACCATCGCTTCTTCATAGTTCGTAGGTTCGTCATGGTATAGTAACATAACCTCCAGAACAGGATTACCGTACCACTCTGGTGCGGATCTTACTCTGGTTGACCTACGAGGTTCAGTAACAACTTGATCTGAAGTTTCATGATCTTCATCATTAACTTCCTCACTAATTGGTATAGATGTCACACGAACCGGTTTATGTGATGAACTACTTTCCAATAAGGGAGCAGGTACGGTTACCTCATCAAGTTCTACTTTCCTCCCACTCACTTCTTTCGAGAGAAACTCCTTCTCTAGAAAGGATCCATTCTTAGCAACGAATGTCTTGCCTTCGGATCTGTGATAGAAGGTGTACCCAACAGTTTCCTTTGGGTATCCTATGAAGACACATTTCTCCGATTTGGGTTCGAGCTTATCAGGTTGAAGCTTTTTCACATAAGCATCGCAGCCCAAACTATAAGAAATGACAACTTTGGTTTCTTGCCAAACCACAGTTCATAAGGCATCGTCTCAACGGATTTTGATGGTGCCCTATTTAACGTGAATGCGGCCGTCTCTAAAGCATAACCCCAAAACGATAGCGGTAAATCAGTAAGAGACATCATAGATCGCACCATATCTAGTAAAGTACGATTACAACGTTCGGACACACCATTACGCTGTGGTGTTCCAGGTGGCGTGAGTTGCGAAACTATTCTGCATTGTTTCTAATGTAGACCAAACTCGTAACTCAAATATTCTCCTCCATGATCAGATCGTAGAAACTTTATTTTCTTGTTACGATGATTTTCAACTTCACTCTGAAATTCTTTGAACTTTTCAAATGTTTCAGACTTATGTTTCATTAAGTAGATATACCCATATCTGCTTAAATCATCTGTGAAGGTGAGAAAATAACGATACCCGCCGCGAGCCTCAATATTCATTGGACCACATACATCAGTATGTATGATCTCCAACAAATCAGTTGCTCGCTCCATAGTTCCGGAGAACGGCGTTTTAGTCATCTTGCCCATGAGGCATGGTTCGCAAGTACCAAGTGATTCATAATCATGTGATTCCAAAAGTCCATCAATATGGAGTTTCTTCATGCGCTTTACACCAATATGACCCAAACGGCAGTGCCACAAATAAGTTGCACTATCATTATCAACTCTGCATCTTTTGGCTTCAATATTATGAATATGTGTATCACTACTATCGAGATTCATCAAAAATAGACCACTCTTCAAGGGTGCATGACCATAAAAGATGTTACTCATATAAATAGAACAACCATTATTCTCAGATTTAAATGAATAACCGTCTCGCATTAAAAAAGATCCAAATATAATGTTCATGCTCAACGTTGGCACCAAATAACAATTATTTAGGTCTAAAACTAATCCCGAAGGTAGATGTAGAGGTAGCGTGCCGACGGCGATCACATCGACTTTGGAACCATTTCCCACGCGCATCGTCACCTCGTCCTTAGCAAGTGTCCGCTTAATCCGTAGTCCCTGTTTCGAGTTGCAAATATTAGCAACAGAATCAGTATCAAAACCCCAGGTGCTACTACGAGCTCTGGTAAGGTACACATCAATAACATGTATATCACATATACCTTTGTTCACCTTGCCATCCTTCTTATCCGCCAAATACTTGGGGCAGTTCCGCTTCCAGTGACCAGTCTGCTTGCAGTAGAAGCACTCAGTCTCGGGCTTAGGTCCAGACTTGGGTTTCTTCTCTTGAGCAGCAACTTGTTTGTTGTTCTTTTTGAAGTTCCCCTTCTTCTTCCCTTTGCCCTATTTCTTGAAACTGGTGGTCTTATTAACCATCAACACTTGATGTTCCTTCTTGATTTCTACCTCCGCAGCCTTTTAGCATTGCGAAGAGCTCGGGAATCGTCTTATCCATCCCTTGCATGTTATAGTTCATCACGAAGCTCTTGTAGCTTGGTGGTAGTGATTGAAGAATTCTGTCAATGACGCTATCATCCGGAAGATTAACTCCCAGTTGAATCAAGTGATTATTATACCCAGACATTCTGAGTATATGCTCACTGACAGAACTATTCTCCTCCATCTTGCAGCTGTAGAACTTATTGGAGACTTCATATCTCTCAATCCGGGCATTTGCTTGAAATATTAACTTCAACTCCTGGAACATCTCATATGCTCCATGACGTTCAAAACGTCATTGAAGTCCCGGTTCTAAGCCGTAAAGCATGGCACACTGAACTATCGAGTAGTCATCAGCTTTGCTCTGCCAGACGTTCATAACATCTGGTGTTGCTCCTGCAGCAGGTTTGGCACCTAGCGGTGCTTCCAGGACGTAATTCTTCTGTGCAGCAATGAGGATAATCCTCAAGTTATGGACCCAGTCCGTGTAATTGCTACCATCATCTTTCAACTTTGCTTTCTCAAGGAACGCATTAAAATTCAACGGAACAACAACACGAGCCATCTATCTACAACAAACATAGACATGCAAAATACTATCAGGTACTAAGTTCATGATAAATTTAGGTTCAATTAATCATATTACTTAAGAACTCCCACTTAGATAGACATCCCTCTAATCATCTAAGTGATCACGTGATCCAAATCAACTAAACCATAACCGATCATCACATGTAATGGAGTAGTTTTCAATGGTGAACATCACTATGTTGATCATATCTACTATATGATTCACGCTCGACCTTTCGGTCTCAGTGTTCCGAGGCCATATCTGCATATGCTAGGCTCGTCAAGTTTACCCTGAGTATTCTGTGTGTGCAAAACTGGCTTGCACCCGTTGTAGATGGACGTAGAGCTTATCACACCCGATCATCACGTGGTGTCTCGGCACGACGAACTTTGGCAATGGTGCATACTCAGGGAGAACACTTTTATCTTGAAATTTAGTGAGAGATCATCTTATAATGCTACCGTCAATCAAAGCAAGATAAGATGCATAAAAGATAAACATCACATGCAATCAATATAAGTGATATGATATGGCCATCATCATCTTGTGCTTGTGATCTCCATCTCCGAAGCACCATCATGATCACCATCGTCACCGGCGCGACAACTTGATCTCCATCGTAGCATCGTTGTCGTCTCGCCAACTATTGCTTCTACGACTATCGCTACCGCTTAGTGATAAAGTAAAGCAATTACAGGGCGATTGCATTGCATACAATAAAGCGACAACCATATGGCTCCTGCCAGTTGCCGATAACTCGGTTACAAAACATGATCATCTCATACAATAAAATATAGCATCGTGCCTTGACCATATCACATCACAATATGCCCTGCAAAAACAAGTTAGACGTCCACTACTTTGTTGTTGAAAGTTTTACGTGGCTGCTACAGGCTGAGCAAGAACCGTTCTTACCTACGCATCAAAACCACAACGATGGTTCGTCAAGTTAGTGCTGTTTTAACCTTCTCAAGGACCGGGCGTAGCCACACTCGGTTCCACTAAAGTTGGAGAAACTGACACCCGCTAGTCACCTGTGTGCAAAGCACAGCGGTAAAACCAGTCTCGCGTAAGCGTACGCGTAATGTCGGTCCGGGCCGCTTCATCCAACAATACCACCGAACCAAAGTGTGACATGCTGGTAAGCAGTATGACTTGTATCGCCCACAACTCACTTGTGTTCTACTCGTGCATATAACATCAACGCATAAAACCTGGCTCTGATGCCATTGTTGGGGAACGTAGTAATTTCAAAAAAAAATCTACACACACGCAAAATCATGGAGATGCATAGCAACAAGAGGGGAGAGTGTGTCCATGTACCCTCGTAGACCGAAAGCGGAAGCATTAGCACAACACGGTTGATGTAGTCGTAGATCTTCATGATCCGACCGATCAAGTACCGAACGCACGGCACCTCCGAGTTCAGCACACGTTCAACTCGATGACGTCCCTCGAACTCCGATCCAGCCGAGCTTGGAGGGAGAGTTCCGTCAGCACGATGGCGTGGTGACGATGATGATGTTCTACCGACGCAGGGCTTCGCCTAAGCACCGCTACGATATTATCGAGGTGGATTATGGTGGAGGGGGGCACCGCACCCGGCTAAGAGATCAAGAGATCAATTGTTGTGTCTATGGGGTGCCCCCCTCCTCCGTATATAAAGGGGGGAGGAGGAGAGGGCCGGCCAAGGGGGTGGCGCGCCCTAGGAGGGGGAAACCTACTCCAAGTAGGTTTGCCCCTCCCTTTCCTAGTCCAAGAAGGAGGGGGAAGGAAGGAGTGGGAGAGGGGAAAGGCAAGAGGGCGCCGCCCCCCCCCCCCTCCTTGTCCTATTCGGACTCAAGGGGAGGGGGCGCGCCTTAGTTCCCGGGGGGGTTCCGGTAACCCCCGGTACTCCGATAAATGTCTGAAACCTTCCGGAACCTTTCCGGTGTCCAAACATAGTCGTCCAATAAATCAATCTTCATGTCTCAGCCATTTTGAGACTCCTCGTCATGTCCGTGATCACTTCCGGGACTCCGAACTACCTTCGGTACATCAAAACACATAAACTCATAATATAACCATCATCGAACTTCAAGCGTGCGGACCCTACGGGTTCGAGAACTATGTAGACATGACCGAGACACATCTCCGGTCAATAACCAATAGCGGAACCTAGATGCTCATATTGGCTCCCACATATTCTACGAAGATCTTTATCGGTCAAACCGCATAACAACATACGTTGTTCCCTTTGTCATCGGTATGTTACTTGCCCGAGATTCGATCGTCGGTATCTCAATACCTAGTTCAATCTCGTTACCGCCAAGGCTCTTTACTTGTTCCGTAATACATCATCCTGCAACTAACTCATTAGTTGCAATGCTTGCAAGGCTTATAGTGATGTGTATTACCGAGTGGGCCCAGAGATACCTCTCCGTCAATCGGAGTGACAAATCCTAATCTCGAAATACGGCAACCCAACAAGTACCTTCGGAGACACCTGTAGAGCACCTTTATAATCACCCAGTTATGTTGTGACGTTTGGTAGCACACAAAGTGTTCCTCCGGTAAACAAGAGTTGCATAATCTCATAGTTATAGGAACATGTATAAGTCATGAAGAAAGCAATAGCAACATACTAAACGATCAAGTGCTAACCTAACGGAATGGGTCATGTCAATCACATCATTCTCCTAATGATGGGATCCCGTTAATCAAATGACAACTCTTTGTCCATGTCTAGGAAACGTAACCATCTCTGATTAACGAGCTAGTCAAGTAGAGTCATACTAGTGACATTCTGTTTGTCTATGTATTCACACATGTATCATGTTTCCGGTTAATACAATTCTAGCATGAATAATAAACATTTATCATGATATAAGGAAATAAATAATAACTTTATTATTGCCTCTAGGGCATATTTCCTTCAGTTCTTTTAAAGTGCTTGGACGAGGACCAAGCGAGAGTTGCTATGGGAGAGGTCCATGAAGGTATTTGTGGCACTCATCAGTCGGCTCCCAAGATGAAATGGTTACTATGACGTGCTGGGTTTTATTGGCCAACAATGGTTAGTGATTGCTTCTGGTACTATAAAGGATGTGAAGCTTGTCAAAAGTTTGGTGCTATTCAGTTAGCTTTCGCTGCTATGTTACATCCTATTATCAAGCCGTGGCCTTTTAGAGGTTGGGGATTAGATTTTATTGGAGAGATTCATCCTTCTTCTTCAAAGGGGCATCAGTTCGTGTTGGTGGCAACTGATTATTTCACTAAATGGTCTGAAGCAATACCACTCAAAAATATGACGCATACAGAGGTAATTCAATTCATAACTGAGCATATTATTCATAGATTCGGCATTCCTCAAACATTAACTACGGACCAAGGTTCATCCTTTATGTCACATCAAGTCAGAGAATTTGCCGAATGATATAAGATAAAGTTGCTCAATTCCTCTCCATATTATGCCCAAGCTAATGGACAAGCTGAGTCTAGTAATAAAGTATTAATCAAGCTCATCAAGAAGAAGATTGAGGATAATCCAAGGAGATGGAATGAGCTATTGTCCGAAGCTTTGTGGCACACAGAATCTCAAGGCATGGTGCTACAAAGGTAACTCCATATGAGCTCGTATATGGTCAAGAGGCCGTTTTACCAGTGGAAGTGAATTTGAATGCTTTGAGAATAGCCAAACAAAATGATTTATCGGAGATAGACTTCTATAACTTGATGATGGACAATATTGATGAAGTCGCCGATAAACGTTTGGCTGCTTTGAATGCCATAGAGAGAGATAAGTTGAGGGTGGAAAGAGCTTACAATAAGAAGGTCAAGTTGAAGAATTATTAAGTTGGCGATTGATACGTCTCCAACGTATCTATAATTTTTGATTGCTCCATGCTATATTATCTTCTGTTTTGGACATTATTGGGCTTTATTATTCGCTTTTATATTATTTTTGGGACTAACCTATTAACCGGAGGCCCAGCCCAGAATTGCTGTTTGTTGCCTATTTCAGAGTTTTGCAGAAAAAGAATATCAAACAGAGTCCAAACGGAATGAAACCTGCGGGAACGTGATTTTCGGAACGAACATGATCCAGGAGACTTGGACCCTACGTCAAGCAACCAACAGGGAAGCCACGAGGTAGGGGGGCGCGCCTACCCCCCTAGGGCGCGCCCTCCACCCTCGTGGGCCCCCTGTTGCTCCACCAAGGTACTTCTTCCTCCTATATATACCTACTTACCCCCAAACGATTAGATACGGAGCCAAAAACCTAATTCCACCGCCGCAACCTTCTGTACCCACGAGATCCCATCTTGGGGCCTGTTCCGGAGCTCCGCCGGAAGGGGCATCGATCATGCAGGGCTTCTACATCAACACCATAGCCCCTCCGATGAAGTGTGAGTAGTTTACCTCAGACCTTCGGGTCCATAGTTATTAGCTAGATGGCTTCCTCTCTCTTTTTGGATCTCAATACAATGTTCTCCCCCTCTCTCGTGGAGATTTATTCGATGTAATCTTCTTTTGCGGTGTGTTTGTTGAGACCGATGAATTGTGGGTTTATGATCAAGTTTATCTATGAACAATATTTGAATCTTCTGAATCCTTTTATGTATGATTGGTTATCTTTGCAAGTCTCTTCGAATTATCAGTTTGGTTTGGCTTACTAGATTGATCTTTCTTGCAATGGGAGAAGTGCTTTGCTTTGGGTTCAATCTTGCGGTGTCCTTTCCCAGTGGTAGTAGGGGCAGCAAGGCACGTATTGTATTGTTGCTATCGAGGATAACAAGATGGGGTTTTTATCATATTGCATGAATTTATCCCTCTACATCATGTCATCTTGCTTAAGGCGTTACTCTGTTCACCTTTCAAAAAAAGGTGTTACTCTGTTCTTATGAACTTAATACTCTAGATGCATGCTGGATAGCGGTCGATGTGTGGAGTAATAGTAGTAGATGCGGGCAGGAGTCGGTCTACTTGTCTCAGACGTGATGCCTATATACATCATCATACCTAGATATTCTCATAACTATGCTCAATTCTGTCAATTGCTCAAGCGTAATTTGTTCACCCACCATAAAATACTTATGCTCATGAGAGAAGCCACTAGTGAAACCTATGGCCCCCGGGTCTATCTTCATCATATTAATCTTTCAACACTCAGTTATTTCCTTTGCCTTTTATTTTACTTTGCATCTTTATCATAAAAATACCAAAAATATTATCCTATCATATCTATCAGATCTCACTCTCGTAAGTGACCATGTAGGGATTGACAACCCCTTATCGCGTTGGTTGTGAGGATTTATTTGTTTTGTGTAGGTGCGAGGGACTCGCGCGTAGCCTCCTACTGGATTGATACCTTGGTTCTCAAAAACTGAGGGAAATACTTACGCTACTTTGCTTCATCACCCTTTCCTCTTCAAGGGAAAACCAACGCAGTGCTCAAGAGGTAGCAAGAAGGATTTCTGGCGTCGTTGCCGGGGAGGTCTACACAAAAGTCAACATACCAAGTACCCATCACAAACCCTTATCTCCCGCATTACATTATTTGCCATTTTCCTCTCCCCCACTTCACCCTTGCCGTTTTATTCGCCCTCTCTTTTTCGTTCGCCCCTTTTTCGTTTGCTTGTCGTTATGGCTAGTCCTCTATCTTCTCCGTTGTCTCCCGAGAATGAAGTTCTAAATTTTAAACAAAGGGAGGGAGAAAATCTAAAAGACGCTTGGTATAGAATTTGCAATGCTCAAAATAGATCTGCCAGGAAGCAATCTACTTCCGTTCTTCTCCGCAATTTTTATGTAGGCGCTAATCCTTGGTACAGATATATCCTTGGTACCATTACCGGAGGGAATTTCTTGGGCAGCCATACTTTTGACTCTTATAATGCTATGATAGATTTATTTGGCTCACCACCTCTTTTGGTTAATGGAACTATGTTAACTTTGGAGCATGTAATGCAAAGACTTGAAATTATTGAAAATAAAGTTGCTACCGTAGAGTTAATTGAAAATCTGGATAAAAAGATCCACAACCAAATTATCCAATATGGATCTAAGGTAGGAGTCACTTTGAAAAATATTAAGGAAAAGGAACCCATAGTTAATGAGAGAATAAATCAAGATTCCACTAGAATCGATAAACTTGAGGGTATCATTACCAACTTGGGAACCGCTTTTTCTTCCATAAAGAATACTCCTAGTCCCCCAACTAAAATTTCCAAGCTTATGTATGTTCCTAAAAATAAGGGTGAATCCTCTAGTAAAGAAACTTTGGATCTTAAATCTATAAGTATTCATCCCAATCTTTTTGCTTTCATTAAGGAACCATTTGCTACAAATGAATTTTTCGATCTTGTTCCTAAAATTTTGATAATTAATAGAAATAAATAAACCCTATGGGATGATAGATGTCTCATTAAAGAATTGCCTACCAAAGATGGCAATACCTAGATCTATCCTTGCTATTATGCCTAGCTAGGGGCGTTAAACGATAGCGCTTGTTGGGAGGCAACCCAATTTTATTTTTAGTTTTTTGCTTTTTGCTTCTGTTTAGGAATAAATACTTGATCTAGCCTCTGGTTAGATGTGTTTTTATGTTTTAATTAGTGTTTGTGCCAAGTTAAACCTATAGGATCTTCTTGGATGATAGTTATTTGATCTTGCAGAAATTTCCAGAAACTTTCTGTTCACGAAAACAATTGTTACAAATCACCAGAACGTGATAAAATATTGATTCCAATTGCTGCTGTTCAATAATCAAATTTTATAGGTCGTCCTATTTTTTCTGATTTTTTTGAGTTCCAGAAGTTTGCGTTAGTTACAAATTACGACAGACTGTTCTGTTTTTGACAGATTCTGTTTTTCGTGTGTTGTTTGCTTATTTTGATGATTCTATGGCTAGTAAAAGAGTTTATAAACCATAGATAAGTTGGAATACAGTAGGTTTAACACCAATAAATAAAGAATGAGTTCATTACAGTACCTTGAAGTGGTCTTTTGTTTTCTTTCGCTAACGGAGCTCACGAGATTTTCTGCTGAGTTTTGTGTTGTGAAGTTTTCAAGTTTTGGGTGAAAGATTTGATGGATTATGGAACAAGGAGTGGCAACAGCCTAAGCTTGGGGATTCCCATGGCACCCCCAAGATAATCTAAGGACACCAAAAAGCCAAAGCTTGGGGATGCCCCGGAAGGCATCCCCTCTTTCATCTACTTCCATCGGTAATTTTACTTGGAGCTATATTTTTATTCACCACATGATATGTGTTTTGCTTGGAGCGTCTTGTATGATTTGAGTCTTTGCTTTTTAGTTTACCACAATCAACCTTGCTGTACACACTCTTTTGAGAGAGACACATGATTCGGAAATTATTAGAATACTCTATGTGCTTCACTTATATCTTTTGAGTTATATAGTTTTTTCTCTAGTACTTCACTTATATCTTTTAGAGCACGGTGGTGGATTTGTTTTATAGAAACTATTGATCTCTCATGCTTCACTTAGATTATTTTGAGAGTCTTAAATAGCATGGTAATTTGCTTTAAAAAATCCTAATATGCTAGGTATTAAAGATTAGTAAAAACTTTCTTATGAGTGTGTTGAATACTAAGAGAAGTTTGATGCTTGATGATTGTTTTGAGATATGGAGGGAGTAATATTAAAGTCGTGCTAGTTGAGTAGTTGTGAATTTGAGAAATACTTGTATTTAAGTTTGCAAGTCCCGTAGCATGCACATATGGTAAACGTTATGTAACAAATTTGAAACATGAGGTGTTCTTTGATTGCCCTCCTTATGAGTAGCGGTCGGGGACGAGCGATGGCCTTTTCCTACCAATCTAACCCCCTAGGAGCATGCGCATAGTGCTTGGTTTTTGATGACTTGTAGATTTTTGCAATAAGTATATGAGTTCTTTATGGCTAATGTTGAGTCCATGGATTATACGCACTCTCACCTTTCCATCATTGCTAGCCTCTTCGGTACCGTGCATTGCCCTTTCTCACATTGAGAGTTGGTGCAAACTTCGCCGGTGCATCCAAACCCCGTGATATGATACGCTCTTTCACACATAAACCTCCTTATATCTTCCTCAAAACAGCCACCATACCTACCTATTATGGCATTTCCATAGCCATTCCGAGATATATTGCCATGCAACTTTCCACCATTCCGTTTATCATGACACATTCATCATTGTCATATTGCTTTGCATGATCATTTAGTTGACATAGTATTTGTGGCAAAGCCACCGTTCATAATTCTTTCATACATGTCACTCTTGGTTCAATGCATATCCCGGTACACCGCCGGAGGCATTAATATAGAGTCATACTTTGTTCTAGTATCGAGTTGTAATCATTGAGTTGTAAATAAATAGAAGTGTGATGATCATCATTTTCTAGAGCATTGTCCCAAGTGAGGAATCAAAAAAAGAGAGAAATGCCATAAAAAAAGAGAAGGCCCAAAAAAAGAGAGAAAAAGAGAGAAGGTACAATGTTACTATCCTTTTACCACACTTGTGCTTCAAAGTAGCACCATAATCTTCATGATAGAGAGTCTCTTGTTTTGTCACTTTCATATACTAGTGGGAATTTTTCATTATAGAACTTGGCTTGTATATTCCAACAATGGGCCTCCTCAAGTGCCCTAGGTCTTCGTGAGCAAGCAAGTTGGATGCACATCCACTTAGTTTCTTTTGTTGAGCTTTCATATATTTATAGCTCTAGTGCATCCGTTGCATGGCAATCCCTACTCCTTGCATTAACATCAATCGATGGGCATCTCCATAGCTCATTGATTAGCCTCGTTGATGTGAGACTTTCTCCTTTTTTGTCTTCTCCACATAACCCCCATCATCATATTCTATTCCACCCATAGTGCTATGTCCATGGCTCGCGCTCATGTATTGCGTGAAGGTTTATAAAGTTTGAGATTACTAAAGTATGAAACAATTGCTTGGCTTGTCATCGGGGTTGTGCATGATGAGAGCATTCTTGTGTGACGAAAATGAGCATGACTAAACTATATGATTTTGTAGGGATGAACTTTCTTTGGCCATGTTATTTTGAGAGGACATAATTGCTTAGTTAGTATGCTTGAAGTATTATTATTTTTATGTCAATATGAACTTTTATCTTGAATCTTTCGGATCTGAATATTCATACCACAATTAAGAAGAATTACATTGAAATTATGCCTAGTAGCACTCCGCATAAAAAATTCTGTTTTTATCATTTACCTACTCGAGGACGAGTAGGAATTATGCTTGGGGATGCTTGATACGTCTCCAACGTATCTATAATTTTTGATTGCTCCATGCTATATTATCTTCTGTTTTGGACATTATTGGGCTTTATTATTCACTTTTATATTATTTTGGGACTAACCTATTAACCGGAGGCCCAGCCCAGAATTGATGTTTTTGCCTATTTCAGAGTTTTGCAGAAAAATAATATCAAACGGAGTCCAAACGGAATGAAACCTTCGGGAACGTGATTTTCGGAACGAACATGATCCAGGAGACTTCGACCCTATGTCAAGCAACCAACAGGGAAGCCACGAGGTAGGGGGCGCGCCTACCCCCCTAGGGCGCGCCCTCCACCCTCGTGGGCCCCCTGTTGCTCCACCGACGTACTTCTTCCTCCTATATATACCTACGTACCCCCAAACGATCAGATACGTAGCCAAAAACCTAATTCCACCGCCGCAACCTTCTGTACCCACGAGATCCCATCTTGGGGCCTGTTTCGGAGCTCCGCCGGAAGGGGCATCGATCACGGAGGGCTTCTACATCAACACGATAGCCCCTCCGATGAAGTGTGAGTAGTTTACCTCAGACCTTCGGGTCCATAGTTATTAGCTAGATGGCTTCCTCTCTCTTTTTGGATCTCAATACAATGTTTTCCCCCTCTCTCGTGGAGATCTATTCGATGTAATCTTCTTTTACGGTGTGTTTGTTGAGACCGATGAATTGTGGGTTTATGATCAAGTTTATCTATGAACAATATTTGAATCTTCTGAATTCTTTTATGTATGATTGGTTATCTTTGCAAGTCTCTTCGAATTATCAGTTTGGTTTGGCCTACTAGATTGATCTTTCTTGCAATGGGAGAAGTGCTTAGCTTTGGGTTCAATCTTGCGGTGTCCTTTCCCAGTGACAGTAGGGGCAGTAAGGCACGTATTGTATTGTTGCCATCGAGGATAACAAGATGGGGTTTTTATCATATTGCATGAATTTATCCCTCTACATCATATCATCTTGCTTAAGGCGTTACTCTATTCTTATGAACTTAATACTCTAGTTGCATGCTGGATAGCGGTCGATGTGTGGAGTAATAGTAGTAGATGTAGGCAGGAGTCGGTCTACTTGTCTCGGACGTGATGCCTATATACATCATCATACCTAGATATTCCCATAACTATGATCAATTCTGTCAATTGCTCAATAGTAATTTGTTCACCCACCATAAAATACTTATGCTCATGAGAGAAGCCACTAGTGAAACCTATGGCCCCCGGGTCTATCTTCATCATATTAATCTTTCAACACTCAGTTATTTCCTTTGCCTTTTATTTTACTTTGCATCTTTATCATAAAAATACCAAAAATATTATCCTATCATATCTATCAGATCTCACTCTCGTAAGTGACCGTGTAGGGATTGACAACCCCTTATCGCGTTGGTTGCGAGGATTTATTTGTTTTGTGTAGGTGCGAGGGACTCGCGCGTAGCCTCCTACTGGATTGATACCTTGGTTCTCAAAAACTGAGGGAAATACTTACGCTACTTTGCTGCATCACCCTTTCCTCTTCAAGGGAAAACCAACGCAGTGCTCAAGAGGTAGCAGCGATCTCGTGTGGAAGGTGATTCTACCAATTGGTTCAAAAGATAGAAAATTCGGGAAGTGGTCTCCAAGTTGGGAAGGTCCTTTTAAGATTACAAGAGTGGTTCCCGGAAACTCATAATTGGTGGAATCCGTACAAGGCACATTATTACCTCGAGCTCTCAATGGCAAATATTTAAAGAAGTATCACCCAAGTGTGTGGCAAGAAGCCTAGATAGGCAAACGGTCGATATATAACTATCACCCTTAGCATAAACATGGCCGATATATAATAATCGCCCTAAGAACATATAAATGGCCGATGGAGTGTTGACATCGTCCTTAGAACAAATATGGTACAAGTTATTTTTCGGCATCCTAGCTTTGCCGAAAAAGAGGGGGGCATGTGTTGACGCTCAAAAGTGGCACAATGGTAAAAGTTGCTTTAAGCTATGTCAAGATTAATTCAAACTGATGATTGGAGGTCATCATGGGATGGCTCTCTTCGAGAAGATCAAGATGGATATGAAGATGGTCTAAAACGGAGTTCGGATGCAAAAGTTATGACAACTTCAGATATGCTCATGTTGACACCAAATTAAAGAATGGCTTGAAACCCAATTAAGATGTCCTTGTATGTAAAAATGATCAACACGAATTGTCTTCTTCTCGTTGAAACGGTCGATTTTGATATAAAAATTGTCTTAATCCGAGGTCATATGCAAAAGTTACAGCCAGTACAAGATGCTGCTACACTGGATGGTCGGACACTCCGGGGAAAACCATCCGGGTTTTGATTTTCTCTGTCGATGGCCGGACACTCCGGATATGTTCGTCCGGGTTTTGAATTCCGCTGCTGCAGACTTCGGAAAACAGCCGAAAACCCCCTCAAGATGGCCTTAGATAAAAAAACGTTCAACATCAAAGTTATTCGTCTCGTCGAAACGGTCAAGATTGCTTTTGTGCTCGTTTCCATCCGAGGTCGTTTACTCCCCCAAACATGGCCCGCAAGGTGCAGCCAGATTTTACCGAACAGTTTTGGAAAGTTCGGACCAAACAAATCCGAATTGGACTAGGGTTTTGGACGTGAATTGAAGCCTTCTCCTTGCACGGGAAGTCCAGCCTCCTCTTACATACTTAAGGGGTGACGACCGATTGAACAACAACACACAATCGCAAAACCCATCTACAAACTTTCATCTCCTACCCTAGTTTTCTGCTTCTCGTTCATCGGTGTTCTTCGCTTTGGAGAGCTTCGATCTACGAAGTCCTAGGGGCGGGCGAACCGACCTAGGGCAGCCCATCACCTCCGTGCGTCCAGACGGGGTCTCTCCCGGCCGTGTGGGGTTTTGGGTCTTCAAAAGAGCTTGCTGGATTGTCTTGCGTATCGCGCTTCCGGTGAGCCTCCTTCGGCGACGTGTCTTGCGTATCGCACTCGACGCCGAGGGTACACGGTGACGTGTTCGTGTGCGAACACCATGTTTTGTGGTCAAACAACTCCTCCATATCACCATATGTTAGAACTATCAAAAAATAGTAGCCATCCTTTTTGATGATTAACTTGCCATGATGTATGTAATGAAGCTACTACAAATCTACATAACTCAAACATAGAGAAAACACACACACACACACACACACAAAACACCAAAAAATGCCATGATGTACAAAAATAAATGTTCTAAGCAGTTTGCAATGTGGAAATTATAAATATGTTGTAGAACGTTTGCCATGTGACAAATCCAAAAAAGTAGTCTAAAACTTGTCATGTGACCATAACAGAAACTGAGGATTTCCAAAAATTACAAAAAGAAAAATGGCCTTGGTTTAAAATTTGCCATGGCAATTGTAGACAAACAAAAATCTATGTGTTTCCATGTGAGTAGTACACGTGATGGCTATCCAATAAAAACATAGTACGAGTGGCATGACAAAATTTTAAATTTTTGCTCTATAGGGCATGGCAAATGAAAAAAGTACGGTCACATGAGAAATTTTCAAAAAACAAATCTTAGTGAACATGGCAACTGTATATGTTTGCACACAAAAATGACACACACCAAACTTTGAAAAAATAGTTGTTAACTTAAAATCCTGGAAATTTGCCATGTGTGACAAAAATTAGGGAAACTGCAGGACCTGGCAAATTCTAGGGGAAGGGGAGGGGATCTGTTGGTGACATCGCAAAATATATAGAAACTGTTTTAAAAAGGTCACATGTGCAAACTTTGAAAAAATGTTGTTATCTAAAATTTACCATGGTAATTGTAGTCAAACAAAATTCTTAGTTTTGCCATGTGATTATTGCACATGATAGTGATCTTTTAAAAATATAGTACAAGTGACATGGATTTTTTTTAAATCTCTATGAGGCATGGCAATGAAGAAAAAAATATGGTTACATGGAAATTTTGGGATTTTTTCTCATTGAACATGTAAACTGTATATATTTTTAATAAAAATGGACATTGGCAAACTTACAAAACATAGTTATTAACTAAAGACCATGGCAAAATTTGGGGGAAATGCGGGACATGGCAAATTCTAGGGATAACATTGGTCACTGAAAGCAGGGAAACTTCACAAGAATGTTCATTGATTGATGGAAATAATCAGGAAAATGTGGAAATATAGGTAATAATTGCCATGAGATATGTTAGAAAAAAGAACACCAAATTGCCATGTTGTCAAAGTTCACATTGGAGAGTCCAAAATTGGACATGAAGGAGAAAATTTGCCATCTTTGTACATCTTTCCTACTTGGATGATGGAAAAAGCAGGAAAGTCATAGCCAAGGAGGTGTTTGATAGTCTGCAGGAGGCCCAACCAAGCCCGTGCGGTGCAAAAAATTGGACGTTTGGTTACTTCGGCTGCATGCGATTCCTGGGCCACATGAACCTTAAAGCAGTATCGCACCAGGCTAAAGGGGAACGACTGAACCGTTGTTTCTCTAGAGCCAGGCTTGCGAGAGCCACACATGCCTCTCGCCTGCACATGTTGGGAAGCGCGGGAGACAATGGGGCGTCTCATAACTGCCTCCCCTCTTCGATGTCACCACCCACTGCGCATTCGCGCCACACTCCATCTCTCACACAACTCCAGGGTTTCTCTGATGGTGGACCATCAACTGCGCCGCCTCACTCCCATCGCCGCCGGCAACCCAATCCACGACCGGTGGCTCGCAGATATGTGCTAGGTTCTTGCTATAATCTGAATGCTTGCTATGTTGTCGCTATGAGCAAACTGCTTGCTAGGTTCTTGATGTTCTTGCTATGTGAATGCTTGTTTACTATCTTGCGATGATCAAATGTGCTAGCCTAGTGTTTCGAATGGTAACCTTACTATATGTGTTCGGTTTGAATGGAATGCATGGTCAGAGTAGAAAAACTGTGCATGCATGATCGGAGTAGGACAAATGTGGATGCATGAATAGAGTAGGATAAATATGCATGAAATTGAGCATTGGTACGATGCACCACGATCATGGAAATTGCAATTGGGCATTCCTATGGTTAGTGCATCATGTCAATGAAAATTGCCTCGATCAATGCATCATGGCATTGCTAAGGTTACCTACTCCTATCTTCTGAACTGGCAAGGTTGTAAAGACAGAGTAGGATACCGTTGGTCAAGGGGTCTATGTCGTCATTGGTGCGGAGGACACCGAGGACATCATCCCGACGAACAGGTGGCTAAAGAGGGCGAACATGCCGGGTAGGATAGCAGAGATGATGAAGCCTCTGGGGATTGGCTGCATACCAATGCCTGGCCATAAGCTAGCAGGAGCAGAGCCACTAAGGTTCACCAACCAAGGACACTTTACACATTGTCATGCTCGTCATCCCGGCGAAGAGTGTTGCAATGGCGGCAACGCGTTGGGAGCTCCTCCAGATCCCATGAACCAACATCGCGTTGAGAGATTGGTCGTCGGGGTGGTCGTCTCGAGCTCCCACAAGAACTTGGAGCGTGCCTCGGCAATGGGAATGAGAGATGCTGCATCGGCACCATCGATTACCCACGGCCGTCGGTGGGAAGAGGGAGTAGCTGTGCCAATTCCCCATCGCCAGCGGACGAGAAGAAGGGAACAACGACTCATGCTGCTCCACCAACCGCCATATCCACCCACTTCCTACAGGTCGATGGTAGCCACTTCTAGGAGTCCTCTGGTGCTACTCCAGCGTGCTGCTTTGTCCATGTGTTGATGCTCCGCCCACGATCGTGACCCGTATATTGCCGCTCCTTGTTCCCTCGAATCTTCCATCAAGCACCAGTTCATCCCATTTTGATGAGGGGATGAGGTTTCTCCAGCCTGGAAATAAACATTTCTCGATCGAGATCTGATCTTCTCTCAATGCTGATCACACCCCACCCCTTGCCCTTCTCCACCGACGACGACACCTTGCTCTTCCAGCACTCAAGATGACAAACGGCGCTGCTTCCACCCTTGTGACCGCTGGACAGAAGGAAGGAAAAGTCACGACCCTTGCTGACGACGAAGAGAACACACACATGAGCTTGGAGGGAGAGTGCAATGGGGAGGGAGAACCGACTAGGGCGGTGAGGATGTTCTCAAAGCGAATGCTTAACTATTTCTTTTGTCTCGCCCTGCTAGTCAACCGAGATGTCGGATGTAGTCACACAAGCACGATAGGGAGCAAGCTAATTTGGCAGGGGGTTGCCATGTTGTCCTTGCATCAAGATTCGTGTGCGGCATCTTGCAGACCTCGCTGTGTTCGCTCAAAAAAGTTGCCAACTCACTTCAGTTGTATAGCATTAAGTAAAACTATTATGAGAAAACACTTTTTTAGAATTAATATGAGAAAAAAGATTGGGTTGTATGCATACACCGTGCAGCCACCCTAACACGGTTGCTAGTATTGTTTTGGGAGAGTAAATTGTAAAAAACCACCACAACTGGGGGCCCTAATTCAGAAAACTGCCATCATTCAATTTTTTTTTTAAAACCACCAACATTGTGGTAACAGTTTTCCAAAAACGCTAATTGACCGATTATAGCAGTTTGACGCCAAATCTGACGGATGGGTCCCAATATAAGGTGTCACGTGGTGAGGGTGAAGACGCCGCCCGTCACGCATGTACTAACGGCGCTAACTTTGTTAGGTTTGACCAGTCCGCATCCATCGTTCCCAAAAATACGAATCCATCGCCGCGCCCTGCCTACTCCCGCATCGGCCGCCCCCCGCGCGCAGCATGCCTGCGCCCTAGTCGGCCGCCGGCAGGCCTGCCTCGCCGCGCCGCCGCCCGTCGCCCCGCACCAAGCATGTCCGCGCCTGCACGCTAGTCGGCCGCCGGCAGGCCTACCTCGCAGCGCCGCGTCCCGGCGAGCTCCGCCTCCTCCATGGCCTCACTTCGCCGTGCCCGGTTCGCCTCCCGCGGGCAGCCACCGACCAGCTTCAGATGCACACCGACCTCGTGGCCGCCACAAGGCGAACGAAGCGGGAGTGGGCCCAGGGCTAGACCAGAGGGGGATGCGTGCCTGGCGTGGATGGGAGCATCTGCTGCCGCAGCTTGCCGGTCCGCGGCGGGCGGCGAGCATGGCATGGGGCAGGAGACGGGAGGAGGAAGGCAAGCGCGCGGGGAGGAGCTGGAGGTGGCGGCGCACGGCTCGATCCACAACCGGCTGGACGGCTCGCGCGGCTTGTTCCCTTGCCGACGGCGAGCGTGGCTGGAGAGGATGCTGTCGGGCATGCGCGGCTTGGTCAGCAGCCGGTTGTCCGGTGCGCGCGGCTCGCTCCGCTGCAGGCGGCGAGCGTGGCGTGGACCAGGTGACGGGAGGAGGAGGAGGGGGAAGCGCGCAGGGGGAGCTGCAGGTGGCGGCGTTGGAGGAGTCGCGCCGGTGACGAGGTGGTTTGGCGGTGGTGACGAGCCATGGCGTGGGCGTGGCTGTGCGCATAGGGTGATTGATAAAATGCAGGAGAGAGAGTAAGGAGTGAAGATACTGACTGGTGGGCCCTATATCAACTTAGAGCATCTCCAGCCATTGGCCCCCGAGGAGGCGCTAAAATCGCCCCCGGGGCGCACCGGCGCAAACCGCGTGCTGGGGCGTGATGCCCCCAGTCGCGGCGCCCACGATTTTTTGGAAAACTAAAATCCGGCACAAACAAGGCGCAAATTCAATCAAACTTTGGCGAGCTCATACATATTTAAAATATTTTACAAAAGAAGAAAAAAAACGCTACTAGGCCCGTCGTCGCCCTCGCCGTTCCTCGCCGCCTGCCGCCCTTGAAGCTCCACATGCCGAGGAGCTTGTAGAACTGCGTGTAGTCGCCGCCGTCGTCGTCGTCGCCTCCTCCGCGGCCGCCGTCCCTGCTGCACCCCTCCCCAGGTTGGCGCGGCGGGTTGGACGGTCCGGGGGCGTCCTCGTCCTCGTCGCTGTCGAGGATCACCACGCTGTTCTCGTCCTCGCGCCCACGCTTGCGGACGGCTATCTCCTCTAGAGCTCGGCGCTGCCGGACCATCTCGTCGCGGAGGTAGTCGTCCCGCGCCCACTTTAGGGCCTCCTCGTCGGAGAAGCCGCGCCGGACTATGGCCTCGTACTCCGTGGGGAGGCTGGGCTCCCCTTTCGGCCTGACGAGGGCGAGGCGACCAGAGGTGGGGGAGGAGTCGGCGATGGGGACGCCAGAGCTGCGGGTGCGCTGGCTGACCGGCGTGTCCTGGGGCTCCGGCTTGACGGGGCGAAGGCAGGGAGAGCCGGACGAGCGGCCGGACGAGGAGGAGGACGCCCCCGGGTCCATGCGCCTCGGCGTCCACGAGCTCCCACGCCGGTGGGAGAAGGACGGGGGAGCGGGGTACTCCAGCCTGGGCGTGTTGCCGCCCTTGATGTACTCGAGGACGGCCTCCAGCGTGCGGCCGGGTACGCCCCACCATCGGCGGCAGCCTTCGGAGTTGAGCCTTCTGGAGGGCACGACGCCGTTGGTGGCCTCGAGCTGCTCGGCGTGGCGGCGACGGAAGTAGGGCTCCACAGCGGGCTGTCGGGGACGTACCGCGGACCTTCCCTCGCCGCCTGCGGCAGAGAGGCGCGGATACGCGCGATCTCTGCACGCCACGCCGCCCCGGTGGGCTGGCACCGGGACCCCGCCGGAGCTGATCCTCCACGCCCCGGGCACCCGCATGTCCGGCGGGACCGGGCACTCGGCCTCATAGAGGAGCCGAGCTTCGTCCTCGTGAAGGTGGCGGCGGCCGAAGCCGTTCGCCGCCGCGCCATCGCCTGGGAAGCGCTCGGCCATGGTTGAACTGGAAACGGCGAGAAGAGGGGGAGGAACGGGGGTGTCGAGGAACGAGGGCATCGGCGGTGGAGAGTCTGTGGGTCACCGGCGCGCTGAAGGCGGCTTATATAGGCGGAGGCGCCGCGCGTACGCGTGGCCGCCGTGTGTACGCGTGGCGGGCGAGGGACGCGCGTCGTCCCGTCTTCACTGCGCCGCCCATGAGGCATCAATGGAGGAGGCTGACCGGCACGACAGCGAGCGGCAGCTTTGGCATTGATTCCGCCGCGGGAACCGAGGCGATGAGGACGACGAAGCGGCGAGAAGAGCCGAGTCGCTGCCAAGGAGGGCCCGCCGATTTTCGCGCCAAAAACGATTCGGCCGGCGCCCCCAAGTGCCCCCTAGCGCGCCGGGTTCAGCCTGGGTCCGCCAGCGCCAATTTCGGCCCGACCGGCGAAAAAAGGGCCTTTGGGGGCGCGACTGGGCCGATTTTTCGGCGCCGGCGGCCGAAAAATCGCCTGGGGGGCTTTGTTGGGGGCGCGGCTGGAGATGCTCTTAACGGTCCAGGCTATTTTTTGTCCATGTCATCACTTACACATGGGACCCATCCGTCAGATTCCGTATCAAACGTTGTTTATCATGTCATCAGTGTTTTCTGAAAACTGTCACCACAATGTTGGTGATTTTTTGAAAAAAATATCGAGTGATGGCGGTTTTTTTGAATTAGGGTTTTAAATTGTGATGGTTTTTTACAATTTAACGGGGCGTCGCAAATAAGTACTACAGATTAGTAAAGTTGGCATTAGTAGTAAGCAATCAATATTGGGGTGGTGGCGCAGTTGGCTAGCGCGTAGGTCTCATAGCTAAAAGTGAGTGATTCTGAATCTCCTCTCTCACCCCAAGACCCCCACAAAATGGTGATGAAAATGATCTCTTGACAACTTGGGTCGTCATGCAAACATCTGATCTTCAGATGCCACGAGCAACTCTGAACTTTGTTCCTTTTTGTCCCTCTTTTTTGCTCCTGGATCTAACTAGTTTTCTTCTACAAAAGAGTATTCACAAGCTTACTCTCAACTTTGTTTTTCTCCTGGAGTTAACTACTGTAATTTTCTTCTACAACAACCATGGATGGATGTCCCGACTCACAATGGGCTGACTGCATGGCTAGCTATAAGATAGTCGTACTACGCCTGTCTGGAGAACATGGCGGACAGGGCGAGCGCCGCGAAGGCGAGGAAGCCCAGGGCGATGGACGCGGCGATGGCGTCCGTGAAGACGTTGATCACCGCCGACCTCATGCGGATCGTGATCGGGAGAGCCGCCGCCGACGCCGTGACCAGCAGATACGCCACCGCCTGCATTCATTCAGATCATGGGAATATTTCAACTGCATGACACATGCATAGAGTCACCGCACACGGAAGCTGCATCTAAAATGGTCACGTCGTACACTACACTGGCCTAGGCAAGATTCTCTGCAACTTCACCTGATCGCCGGCGAAATCAAGGAAGCTCGCGTGTGCGTCGCCGCGGCGCATCCGGCGGAAGTTCTTCAACGCCTGCGCCGCAGAGTACACGAACGCGACCACGGACACCCCGAGAAGATACCTAGCAAATCAAGCATGCAAAGCGACCACCCAGCCCATGGTCAACAGTGCAACACCATGCACGCTCTCAGGAATGGCAGCATGACCGATCGAGCAGGATAGATATGATAATATGACGCGCACGCGCACCTGTACTCCTGGTAGCGGAGGAAGTCCATCCAGTCCCCGTGGCGGCAGGACGCGACGAGCGCCATGGCCACGAAGGACAGCAGCGCGGCGCCGGCGCGCAGCACGAGGACGATCCCGTTGAGCACCTGCGCCTGGTCGCCGCCGCCGTCGTTGTGCGCCTGGCGCGCCCTGTCCCTGCTAGGCGTCAGGGGCGTCGTCACCGTGGCAACGGGCGCCCTTGGGCCGCCGCCCTGCGAGACATGCGGCGACTCGGGCTTGACCGCCGCCTGGGCCGGCGCCGGGTGCGGGGAGAAAGGCGGCGGGGGCGGCGGGGGCTCGGGGACGTAGCGGTGGTCGTCCGGGGACGCGGCGTGCAGCTGCATAGCCATGATGATGCCTTAGCACGTAAGGGAACGAACGAACGGACGGCGGAGGAGCGTGTATAGAACTATAGATGTCTCGCTCGCATGCATTGCATTATTTGCGCTTTGCGAAAGCTGGGCGGGGCGGGTGATTAAAGGGGCCGCCGGTCGAGGGATTAAAGCCGGGAGAAGAAAGTGAGGGCGGTGGCTGTGGCTGTGGCTGTGGCTGTGACATGGCGCGCACTAGCTTTGGCTGGCTAGGTTGTTCAGCTGGCTAAGCAATGGACTCGATCGGGAGGGAAGGAAATAATTTGAAATGTGTGGGACCAACATGATGGACAAAAGGGGCATTGCTTAACGGGGTATGCAATCGTTCAAGAAAGCAGCTCCTAATAACAAGCGTACTTGCGTGGCAGGCTGAGAAATCGATGGAATGTCCATTATTAACACTACCAGTAGACTGCCCGTACGTTGGGACGGGCTTTTGAAAATTTGTATTTGTTGCATGTCAAATTTTACATAGATAGAAGATAGGCAATAATAAACAAAAAAATAATTGGAATAATTCGCTTGCTGTGTACTTTGATAAAAAAAATGTAATTCGACCTTATACACCTGGTGCACAAAATAAAGAAGGTGGTACACAAACATTGACTTCTTTATTCTGCACTGCATTGCAAATGATAATAACACTTGAATGTCTTTTTTAATTCTTAAAATCAATTTTCTCATGAAAGCATGTGCATTGTTATTATCCATTAATTAAAAACAACACATGAAGGATTTTTTTTTTTTATACAAATGTTACAACCAGAAACTTCATTGCAATATGCAATTGGCTGACAAACTACTACATAATATGGATTTAGGAGCTTGACGATAAAGGGCTTCCCCCGCTTTATATTATAAAGCGACCATCCGATACAACCAGCTCACTTGGGCCGCAACACAAACAAGCCCAAAATAAAAACGAGAGAAAAAGAAAGAGAAACAAATGCCGACACCGGTGGATCAACGAAACAAAGATGACCGGTAACCGCTGCACCCTCCGGTGAAGTACCACCGCGCTCCTAGCACCCGAAGCGTCGCGTACCGCGCAACACCTTCAAGAAGGAATGCGACGACGACGCCACAGCTGCCCGGACAAGTCCTAGGGTTTCCCTCGGTACGCAGAGGACAGTGGGGAAGGCGTAACCCGACGACCTTTAGGGAGGTCCAGCGGCGCCTGCAGGCGGCACCACGTCGACGCCGGACGAGCCGCCAGGGATTTCACCAACCCAAACACAACCACCACCACCCCGGATGATCTGAAGTGTACCAACCAACCTGCCGCCCACCAGCCTTTGCCACCACATTCACTGAACCAACTTCGTCGTCTCCTCAGGCCACCGACACGAGATCTGGAGGAGGGAAGAGGAGCCAAGGGGCTCGGGGGCATCCGCAACTCAGCCGACGAGAGGGGACAACCTTCGCCGCTGCCGCGAAGCCGACCAGACGTGACGGCAGGGGCCTACCAGGCCCCTACTTGCCCGACCGGGCCCAAATGGGTCAGGGCAGCCCCTGCTGCCACACTGCATCACGTCGGCCGACAAAGCCGCCACCACCCGCACCCCTCGATGCCTCGCCACCACCACCAGGGAGCCACACCGCCGCACATCGGACCGCCAGCCCGCCCCAACCTAGATGGGGCCCAAAAGGGCCCAGATCTGGGTGGAGTGGACGCCGCCAGCCAGCCGCACCACCACGCGCCTTGCAGCCAACAGCCGCGCCGCCGCATCAGGGGCACCCACGGCCCGCAACGCGCAAGCGGGGAAAGAACGGCCCGCCTTCGCCCTAGGAGCACCACCACCATCAGCCCCCCCCCCCACCCCCAACGCGCGAGCGGGGAAAGAACGACCCACCTCTGCCAGCACCGCGTGGGAATGACTTGGCGGACCACGCCGGCGGCGGCAGGGGGGAAAGACGGGGAGGAGTTGGAGGAGGGGGGTCGGGATTCGCATGTCGCCCGCGAGGGGGGGAGGGGCGAGCGAGCGAACAGATCAAATAAGTGTAGGACGTTTTTCTTAGGTGCTTGAAACCATACAATTTACCATTTAGAAACACTACAGAAAACACATCTTCTAGAACATACTACTCCTACCTCTCTTGTGATAGGTAGATATATCAATCTTTGATAACATTTATTGTTAGAATTTTATTGCCATTTATTTTTATTTTTATCATAAGAGAGGTAGAATGGCCGTGTGTTGCCACAGACTTTTGGAATATTTTGTTAAAGTTATATATAAACATAATGCATGTTAAATTTCACATGTATAGAAAAGATAGCACGAGTGCAATCGAGTAATAATTGAAATCCACTTCACTTGCAATGTAAGATTGTAAAAAAGGTAATTTGACGATGTATACATAGAGAGCGATGATTCAACTAATAACCTATTACAAATTAAGATTAGCTTGATGAGCTTATGATATTCATGCACAATATCAGGAATGTGGTCGTCAGCTTCATTTGCAGGAGTGGCGCCTCTTCTTCGCTCCATGCCGTCTCCCGACCTCTCCTATCCCTTCCACGATGTCAGCCGCCCCCTCCTCCTTCCTCCACAACTTTGATGGTCCTCCTCTTCACGCCACTGTCGAAGCCCATCCGCTTTTGTCATTGCCGCTCCTCCTCTTCCTTCCATGGCATCGTTCGACACCTCCTCTCCACGCCAGTTGTCATGTCTCCTTTCCCTCTAATCCCTCGATGGTGTCACGTACATCATCCTCTCTCCGCCACGTCGTTGCTGACCTCCTCCTCTGCCCGACAACCTCTTGCGCCACCCACATCCTCCTCTCCCCGCCAAGCCGCGCCGAGCATAGTCTAGTTTCCCCTCAAGCTTCTCCTCCTATCCCCAATCCATCATTGTCTCATGTGAAAACTGCTAGTACTGTTTTTCTCTAAAACTACAAACTCCTAGGAGTTTAACATTGTTGTGGATCTGTCGTATAAATAATGTCATGTTTGCTTGTTAATTTATGCTAATTTAAACTGAACTCACTATCTAGATCCTGCTTTGTTACATGTTGGGTGCTGGATGTAGTGCCAGGCTCCACGTGTACTGTGTAATGTGGTCTAAGAAAGAACCAAGTTGTTAATCACGCAAACATGTAAAACAAAAGAGACAAACCAAATTAGTTTTTCCACCTATCCTGACTTATCCTCACGGCAGCCACCCTTTCACTCTCTCACCCCATGGCACCCCTCTGCAAGACCACACTCTCTCACCCCTCTCGCTCGTTCTCTCCGCCACATCGTCACCGCCACCAACCCTCTCCGCCACGCCGTCCCAGCCGCCACAACTCCCCACCTTGGCGCGTCCCTGCCTCCTCCCATCCCCTCCACTCCTCGGTCCCTGCCACGGTTATCTGTTTCGGCCGGGTCCAGTGAGCAGTGGTGAGACCAGGTGTCGCGGTGAGCAGCCGGATCCGGCCGTCGGCGAGCCGCGCCGTGGATCTAGCCATCCCAGGGCGATTTCCGGAGCCGAGGGCGACTTGAAGATTTCTACCTCAAGCTGAGCCGCGCCGTCGATCTGGCCAACCCAGGCTGAGTTGCTGGCTTGCTGCCTGTTGGCCTGCTACACAGCCTACTGATAGTATGCTCGGTATTTGACAGGGAAATCACACAGCGAAGGTACAATTTTTTTGAGTTTTATTTCAGTCCAGATGTACCAAACTTTATATTTCTATGAACTGAAACTCAACTGTAAACATATTACATATGTATCCTAAACATTCTATTTGAATCACCTATTGTACTTTGATTACCCCGTAGTCTTTTTTTCTCAGTCTCACTCTCAAATCCAGCTTCATGCACTTTCGTGACCTTTTCTTATCTAGAATCTGTTGAGGCTGTTACCTTTCTCTGAAAAATGCTATATATCTTGGGCTTTGGAGGAATAAAAAAGCTCTCCACTTGAATCAAATAAATTATGGCGTTAGCAGTAGCACAGTAAGGGTTCTCACCTGCATAAGTTCTTTTGAGTGACCAAGTCAGATGTGATTATTTTGTTATCTCACAACTCATGATTGTTGATTTCCAAACTCCATTTGACGTAGCCGTTAGGTTCTTGTGCGTTGTGATGTAGTAAATGTTGTTGTGATCTTCAAAACGAGAAGGCAGATTAGTCTAATCTTCATTCTGACTTCTTCTACAACTGAAAGATTCAGAGTTGTCACACTTGGAGGAGAGGAAGAAATTTCTTTTGTTCTTACCTTCTCTACAAAGATGTGCATATAGTAACTCTGTTTAGTCATTTCCACCATGTTTCTATGGTTTTCTATTCTGTTGTCTTTTCATATATATCCCTTTGAAGCAATGGGCGTTAATATATTAATTGTAACAATGGGCGTTAATATATATTAATTGCCACATCATCGCCGCCGCCAACCCTCTCCGCCACGCCGTCCCAGCCGCCACAACTCCCCACCTTGGCGCGTCCCTGCCTCCTCCCATCCCATCCACTCCTCGGTCCCTGCCATGGTTATCTGTTTCGGCCGGGTCCAGTGAGCAGTGGTGAGACCAGGTGTCGCGGTGAGCAGCCGGATCCGGCCGTCGGCGAGCCGCGCCGTGGATCTAGCCATCCCAGGGCGATTTCCGGAGCCGAGGGCGACTTGAAGATTTCTACCTCAAGCTGAGCCGCGCCGTCGATCTGGCCAACCCAGGCTGAGTTGCTGGCTTGCTGCCTGTTGGCCTGCTACACAGCCTACTGATAGTATGCTCGGTATTTGACAGGGAAATCACACAGCGAAGGTACAATTTTTTTGAGTTTTGTTTCAGTCCAGATGTACCAAACTTTATATTTCTACGAACTGAAACTCAACTGTAAACATATTACATATGTATCCTAAACATTCTATTTGAATCACCTATTGTACTTTGATTACCCCGTATTCTTTTCTTCTCAGTCTCACTCTCAAATCCAGCTTCATGCACTTCCGTGACCTTTTCTTATCTAGAATCTGTTGAGGCTGTTACCTTTCTCTGAAAAATGCTATATATCTTGGGCTTTGGAGGAATAAAAAAGCTCTCCACTTGAATCAAATAAATTATGGCGTTAGCAGTAGCACAATAAGGGTTCTCACCTGCATAAGTTCTTTTGAGTGACCAAGTCAGATGTGATTATTTTGTTATCTCACAACTCATGATTGTTGATTTCCAAACTCCGTTTGACGTAACCGTTAGGTTCTTGTGCGTTGTGATGTAGTAAATGTTGTTGTGATCTTCAAAACGAGAAGGCAGATTAGTCTAATCTCCATTCTGTCTTCTTCTACAACTGAAAGATTCAGAGGTGTCACACTTGGAGCAGAGGAAGAAATTTTTTTTGTTCTTACCTTCTCTACAAAGATGTGCATATAGTAACTCTGTTTAGTCATTTCCACCCTGTTTCTATGGTTTTCTATTCTGTTGTCTTTTCATATATATCCCTTTGAAGCAATGGGCGTTAATATATTAATTGTAACAAGGTTGGAGACTGATGCGGATGCGCGCAAGGGCAACGTTGGATGACACCTAGAAGAGCAAGCACAATGCAGCGAAGGAAGTACCGAGCTTCGGCAGCACTACACCATCGTCCTCTGCCTCACCGAGCACATCAATTTCATGAGATGGTGAGAGCATTTCGACAGGTTGTGTACTTTTCAATTTTAGACCTTTGTGCTCTAGATGCCATTGCTGGATGTCGACTTGGTGGTGAGATTTCTCAAATGCTCCAATGCTCCAAGTTGAGTCTTAACTTCAAAATAAAAAACGTAGCATCTGCAAGTTCTCGACCATCCTTGATTTGATTAACCATCATACAGCTGTTATATTTTTTGCAGCTGTAATCTTTAATATGAACATATTTTCATAATAGTGGTAAAAAATGTTTCTAAAGAAGAACATGAAAGTTGTTTCTAAAAAAATGGTGGTAACTCTTTCTCTAAATAAAAAATTGTGTAACTCGTTTTCTGAATAATCTGAAAGATTGTAAAAACAAGGTTAATAAAAAACTGTGACAACTATGTTTATGAAGTTTTTTGTGTACTTAATTTTTGATGATTAGGCTACGTTTATGATTAGACCGGACAGTCGCCGTTTTTCTATAGACTGTACAAAAATTTGTAGGCATGTACCACAAAAAAGTACGCAGGATCTGAAAATTTGACATTGGTAGGGTGCTTAATAAATGTATTTGGAAATGTGGTGCTTCATAAATATTGAAACAATGGACCTATGAGTACAGGGCTGAGCACGGATTGAAAAGTTTAACCTGGCTAGCTACCAAAAAAGGCATCCTCGAGGATTTGTTTCGTTGATTTGGTTTAATCCTTATTCCAGAACCATCAATAATTACACAGACAGTACTTTCTATTGTCTCAGGTTAACTCTTGATTGGAACCTGACTGAACAATGAACAAGTCCAAGTATCTTGACAAAATTTCAGTAGTAACCAAATTTCAAATAAGCACCTTTTATGCCAAGAAATTAACCATCAAGCATAATTTGCAATATATTATCAATCTGACAAAAGAATCACTACAAATTCTATTAAATCCTTTTTTAAATAGGGGTTTTCATCAGGTTTAGAAATCAGACTGTAAACAACAATTTTCAGTGCATGTTCAAGGTGTGTTACAGGCCTACATCTATATCAGAATCTCAAATTACACATTTTCAAAGTATACTGTGTGACACATATATTGTACTACATAGTTCTTGTTTATTTCTTGTCACCTATTTGTTATATCTAACAATAGGATATTCTAGATCAACTCCCCGCATAGACCCGCTTCGAGGGAGGAGGATGCAGAGGCCAGCAACAAGGAGCGGGTGTGGGTGCTCATCCTCGCCGCTGACCACAAGTGTTGCGACAAACTTTGGGCAGAATTCGATCCCTCCACGGGTATGAGCAAATCAAATACTGCTTACTTCTTTCTGTCTGTTGTCTGCTGAAGTAGCTAATAGACCGCTTTAGAATGTTGTGAGCTTGGTTATTTTACATTGTTTGCTAATATCAAGCAAAGAACGAATGCTGGAGTGTGTTACTGTGCTTCATTACAATCCCTAGAAAACTTTAGAAAGGGTGTTTCTGTCCACCCACATAAATCAAAAGATAAATCTATGATTGCGCGGCAGGCCTGATAATCCACACCAAACCAATCAAAAAGAGATCAATCTGTGACTTGTTGAGTAATTAACAAACCCGGTGTTGTTGTCCACTACCAGCCGGCTGGAGGCCCCAACTCGTTTGGCTCCGTCTACGCGGTGCCAGGAGATTAGCACATGGATGCATCCGCCGGCAGTACCAACTGCACATCAAAGAACAACGGATTAGTACGTTGACAGGGATAGAAAGAAAAATATGAAACTCGGACACAGGGAATTTGCAGTTATCAACAAACACTAATTTGAATACCTTCTAAATCTCACATAGTGCAGGGCTGCTCTGAATATCATTGTGTTCCATAAATAATGTTCCTTTCTTAGTCTACTACCGGGTGCACAATCCATCGACCACCATGATCCTCTGTCACATTAAAGCTGTCCTACATCATCAGATTAGAGTCTTTGCTCTTGTTGATAAATTGCATAACACTCTGAAACACAACCATATTTTTTTACTCGTCAGATTCAGATTAGAGTCTGTTTTTTTACTCTGAAACACAAAAAGAACATTGTCCCATTGTCAACGGAGTAAAGAAAGAATAGATTATCTTCATGCCCCCATATTTATGAAAAATATTTATTCAACAAAAACATGTCTACCTGCCCACTTCATTGCAAACCAACTCGCGTGTGCAGCAACATTATTTATTAATTAATGTAAAATATGTCTGCCACTCAACAAAGTTTAGAACCAAATGGACAACTATGAAGAAGCATAAATATTTTGTAATCCTTTTTGGCTTCCCTTACATGTTGTAGGCAGCATACGATACTTATCTGAAATACCTAAAGGCACAAGAAAAGCTAGTGTAGAATGAAGAAACTTTAATCTAACCTCGCTCAATCTGGTGTATTTCCTTGAGCACCCATGCGAGTGTCTTAGCTCTTCTTCGTACGCATGGGGCACGAGCATGTTCTCCAGGGAGGACAGTAGCTCTCACCCACGACCTCCTCGATGTCGTTGGCGAAGTAGCAGAGGGTGACAGCGTGGAATTGCTTGGTCGCTTGTGTGGGTGACCTCAAGGCGTTGCTGGTGGGAGGTCACAGACAAGCGCGTGCTGTCGGTGAAGATGGATCTAGAGAACAAGAATTCAACCTACAATTAAAAACTGCACATACATACTATGTATGCCCTCCATATGTCTCAATTCAGATTACACATGTCTTACCTGCATCTCAATACTCCACATAATGTTGGTCACTCAGATTGTCCTCCTCGTCTTCTACAATTTTGCTGTTCGTGTACGCTACCCTATCCCCTGGTCAAAAAGCAATTACCGATTAGTGCAAAGGGATAACATAGAGAGGGCAGAAAAATGACCGGTGCAACTCCCAGCCACATCTCTCACAAATTCATCTCCATTGCCGACCAAATACGAGTGCAAAATCGCCTGCTCCCTAGCCTCTCAACCATGTCAGGTGTAAATAGAACAGCCGCCAGTCGTCGCCTCCGCCCCATCGACCACACATCATGCAGAGAACAAGACGTACAATGCTGAGAGAACAACACGTACAATATTGAGAGAACTATGGCATGATTCAGAGAAAAACCGTCACGTTCCTCGTGCACCGTCAGCACACACCAAGCATGATTCAAAAGTGGTGGATCCAAAATTTGCAAACTTACTGGGAGAAGTGCTAATGAAAGGTACCAGGCAGGTTAGCTAGGGCGAGTCCTCTGGAGGGGATACGTCCCATTCAGGCTGACCCCCCTTTGCTTTGGTCTACTGTTGTTAATTCTCTGCTGAATAAATACCAACGTCGGCAATGGATGTACAAATTTTGTGGAGTCACCATGGCGATGCAAGATCTGAAGAAAATATAGTGGGGCCTGACCTTGCTGCTGCTGACTAACGTAGATTGAGAAGGCAATGGCTGCGGGCTTCGAGTACGACGTCAGGGAGGATGATGCCTAGGTCGTTGAATGTATCCCCAACCATGGATTTCCTCTTCCTCCTTTTGATCGCCTCCCGATCTCACAAGCACCCTTGCCCGAGATACACGGACGCCGTACACGCAGGAAGATGGATAGAGCCACACACCCCTACCTTGACCAATCACTGATGTGGAGGGGGTCAACGATGGCCGGATCTGGAACGTCGGCGGGTGGGGAGGCCACGGCCGTCGTAGCGCCGATTGAGATCCATGGCAAGGCGTCTTCGCAAGGGAGGCGGTGGCGTGTGGAGAAGGATCGGGAAGGCTCCTGAAGGGGATCGTCTTCGGATCCTCGACATGATGGGCAGCAGGTCCTCAACGGGATCGACGGCGTCTCCTGGATCGTGGGCGGCGGCTTCGATGTGCGAGGGCGGCGGCGAAGGGATGGAGCGGCGCCGGCTTTGATGTGCGAGGTCGGCGGCGAAGGGATGGAGCGGCGGCGGCGAAGGGATGAATCGGCGGTGGCGAAGGATGGAGGGCGGCGGCGCACGATTTGCTGAGCGAGTCGTGCGTGCGAGTGGTTCTCGCTCGAGGGCGGGCGGCCTCGCTCGTACGTGCGTGCGATTGTTTTGGGTTTTTTTTCGCTGGTTAATTTTCGCCGGTTTGTTTTCGCTGGTTTATTTTCGTTCGTGACAGATGGGTGCGACGGGAGGTTAGGCGCGTGGGGGCGGGTGGGGGACTCGGCTGGAGGGTTTTTCTTGGTTCATCGCGGCTGAGCGTTAGGTGGGAGCAGGTACCAAAAAGATCATGGTAGGTGGGACGAAAATAAACCCGGAACGGAGACTACCAACTGAGACATTAGGAGGAGAGACTAGTAGTACTAAACATACGGTCTCTAACTCTCTATTGCGTGATGTTGGGCCTCGGAATGCGTGGCGTTCTGGTTCCAGTGGAGCACACACCACTCCACGCGGCCCTGCCGACGACGGCGGACGAAATCATGCGGCACTGCCGACGACGGCGGACGAAATCATGCGGCCCAGCCCGCGGCGGCGCCGGTGAGCCGGCAGATGCGCCACTGCTTGAACACCTCGGCGCACATCCCCTCGTAGAAGTCCATGGCGTTCTGGTTCCATTCGAGCACACACCACTCCACGCGGCCCTGCCGACGACGGCGGACGAAATCATGCGGCCCAGCCCGCGGCGGCGCCGGTGAGCCGGCAGATGCGCCGCGGCTTGAACACCTCGGCGCCCATCCCCTCGTAGAAGTCCATGGCGTTCTGGTTCCATTCGAGCACACACCACTCCACGCGGCCCTGCCGACTGTTAGACTTAATGGGCTAGGCCCATAGCAATTTCTGAAATCTCAAAGCCCATGTGTAAAATGGCAAGTGGTGGTGCTAAGTTTAGTCCCACCCCGGAAGTTGAAGAAGAGTTGGACCTCTTTATATAGTGGGTTCTCTCCACCACTCTAAGTGGTATGTGAAAAGAGAAAGGGAGAACCACACGCGCGCGCTCGCTCGCCTCGCCTGGCCGGGCCGGGCGGGCCGTGGCGAGGCGGCGCGTACATGCGACATGCGCGTGAATGGTCCGCCGAAATCTGGTCCGTCTCCTTGCAGGAGCGCAACTTCCTTTTGCCGTTTTAATTTTATGTCTTGGCAGACAAGTTTTTGATTTCTTGTCCGGTAAGTATACGAATTAGAAACCGAGTCGGTTTGGGATTGTGGTCACGACACAATACCGCCTCTGGTCCTAATATATATACAGCTACCGGCTGCGGCCAGAGACACACCGAAAAACACCTACGGTTTTGCCTCATCTCACAACTTGCGCCGCCATCGTAGTCTACTCCATCTCAAACGCCGGCGTGCATCGGCGCGTGGGAGAGCAGGTCTCCGGAACCGTTCGTCTTTGCGATCCTGCACCGGGAGAGGACGAATTAGGTTTTTGGGAAGCGTTGTGCGCGACTGCTCAAATTCGTCATCACGGGTCGTCTTCCGTCCAAGTCGGGCGGTGCTACTCATCGTCGTATTCATCGCCGTCAGCAGCAGATCGTCGCTAACATCGTCATCAACACTGTCGCACCCATAATAGCTAACGATCAGTACGTCCAACATCCTCTGTTCATGTCTGTTTCTACAGCTATTGTTACGTGTTTGCTGCTGTTATGCATGTCTTGTTGTTCTTCTAGTTTGCTAGATTATTGCATGCTAGTGTCTCTTCTAGTCATGCATTATTTACTGGAATTAATCATGAACTTGCCTAATATTCCAACAATCCAAAAACCTAATTATAGGCAATTTCCTGAGTTAACTATGGCTGGATTCGCTGATGCACTGAGGCCGGATAAGTTTACCGGTGTGCACTTTAAGAGGTGGCAGGTGAAGACCACGCTCTGGCTTACTGCTCTGAAAGTTTTCCACGCTAGTGTTGGTGCTCCAGAGGGAATGACCGACGAAGATCGGAGAAAATTCCAGGAAGCCAATACTATGTTTGTGGGATGTATTCTGAGTGTTCTTGCTGACCGTCTGTGTGATGTGTACATGCACATAAATGACGGAAAGATTCTGTGAGATGCACTGAATGCAAAATTCGATGCACAGATGCAGGCAGTGAACTGTACATCATGGAGAGTTTTCATGACTACAAGATGGTGAATAACCGTTCTGTGGTTGAACAAGCTCATGAGATACAGTGCATTGTGAAGGAACTTGAACTCCTTAAATGTGTTCTACCCGACAAATTCGTGGCTGGGTGCATGATTTCAAAGTTGCCTCCTTCATGGAGGAATTTTGCCACAACTCTGAAGCATAAGAGACAGGAGATATCAGTTGAAAATCTGATTGCATCTCTTGATGTTGAAGAAAAAGCTCGGGCTAAAGATACTACTGAAAAAGGAGGTGAGGTTCAGCCTACTGCTAACATAGTGCAGAGGTACCCACAGAACAAGAACAAAGGGAAGAACAAACCTGTTTTCAACAAGCCTACCAAGACTACTACCTTCAAGAAGAACAAGTTCAACAAGGCTGAGCTAGAGTGCTACGCCTGTGGGAAGCCTGGACACTTTTCCAAGGAATGCCCTGAACGTGCAGACCGCAGAGGGAAAACAAGCTCCAAGACTGTCAACATGGTGACCGCTAGCAATACTGATGGGTATGGTAATTTACCTATTGTGCTTTCAGTATTTCAATCATCTTCGTGGTGGATTGATTCGGGTGCTAACGTTCATGTGTGTGCTGACATCTCCCTGTTTACTTCTTATCAGGTCGCAAGGGATTCTTCCGTCCTAATGGGGAATGGGTCACATGCTTCTGTTCGTGGCATTGGCACGGTGGATCTGAAGTTTACTTCGGGAAAGATCGTGCAACTAAGGAACATGCAGCATGTCCCTACTATGAACAAGAATCTAGTTAGCGGCTCCCTTCTATGTCGAGATGGATTTAAGGTAGTTTTAGAGTCCAATAAAGTAATCGTGTCAAGATTTGGACAATTTATAGGAAAAGGCTATGAGTGCGGAGGCTTGTTCCGCTTTTCTCTTTCAGATTTTTGCAATAAGTCAATAAACCAAATTTGTGCTAGTGTTAATGATGATGCAAGTATTTGGCACTCTCGTTTATGTCATATTAATTTTGGTTTAATGTCTCGGCTATCCAGCATAAGTTTAATTCCGAACTTCACAGTTGCCAAAGGTTCTAAGTGCCATAGTTGTGTGCAATCTAAGCAACCTCGAAAGCCTCATAAGGCTGCCGAGGAGAGAAACTTGGCACCTCTAGAACTCATACATTCTGATCTTTGTGAGATGAATGGTGTGTTGACAAAAGGTGGAAAGAGATATTTCATGACTTTGATTGATGATGCGACTAGATTTTGCTATGTTTATTTGTTGCAAACTAAAGATGAAGCATTAGACTACTTTAAAATCTATAAAGCTGAAGTTGAAAATCAACTAGAGAGAAAGATCAAGCGTCTTAGGTCCGATCGTGGTGGAGAGTATTTTCCAAAAGTTTTTGATGAATTTTGTGAGGAACATGGTATTATTCATGAGAGGACGCCTCCCTATTCACCTCAATCAAATGGAGTGGCCGAGAGGAAAAACCGCACATTGACTGACTTGGTGAATGCCATGTTAGACACTGCTGGTTTATCTAAGGCATGGTGGGGGAGGCTCTATTGACTTCATGTCATGTCCTGAATAGAGTTCCCAACAATAATAAGGAGAAAACCCCTTATGAGGAGTGGGTTGGCAGAAAACCATCACTTTCTTATTTGCGCACTTGGGGATGTTTGGCAAAGGTCAATATTCCTATTCCTAAGAAACGCAAACTTGGACCAAATACAGTTGTCGTGGAATTGTCACGGCAGATGTCCTCGAGCTAGGACTTAGTCGTGGAGCCATCGCAGCTAGGAAGCTTGAAGGGGTTAATGCGGGACAAGGAACACGAGGGTTTATACTGGTTCGGCCCCTTACGGTGAAGGTAAAATCCTACGTCCAGTTGAGGTGGTATTGATTAGGGTTACGATCACCAGGGAGCTAAACTGCTATGCCCGGCTCTCGATGAGATTGTTCTTGTCCCTAAACCGCTGCCGGGTCGTCCCTTTATATAGGGAGGCTGACGCCCATCAGCTCTCAGAGTCCCGGCAGGCTCATAAGAGTGTCCGGCTCGGACTCTCAGCTATTCTTGCCTTGCACTACAAGTTCTACCATGATAATGATTGTAACTACGGGCTTTAAGCCATATCCGGGTCTTTAAGCCCATCTTTGGCCCACCGTCTTCAAGCTTGGCGCCGGGCTTTTGGCAATGACCATTACAGTAACCCGGCCCCTCCTGGCGGGTGACTCTAAGGTCTATATCCTCAACATTAGGCCCCAGATTGATTTGAGCCGGCTCATGTCAATCTTCAATTCTTTCGACAGAAAAAATCTCCGGCTTACCATTTGTGTGAAGGCCATAACCCGGCGTGACGTCATCCTCTGGACTCCGGATAATCCGCCGTGACGTCATCTTCCATTAAGCCCGCTTTTTACTCCATCAGATCCGCAATGGATCTTTGCATTTACTGTCATCCCGAAAATCGAGGCGTTTCGTGAGGAGATAACCACGTCGTGGACTCCTTGATCCTCGCACCCACTCATGAGCCCGCCCTTATAAATAGGCCGGCCCGACGGGCTTCTCTGCCACCCTTCTTCCTCCTCGCGCCACTGCCCTTCTACCAGAGCTCGAACTCTGCCGCCGTCGCCTCGCCTCCGGTCTTCGTCAACCTTGGCCGCTGCATCACCCTGACTCGGACCAGACAAATGGCGGCGACCCCCGCACCTCTTCAGCACCGGTAAGTCCTCACTACCCCGTAGAACAGATCTGCAGTAGGGTTCATCTGTGTTCGTCCGTGTTCGTCGCCGTCGCCCACAAGCTCCGGTAGTTCTCATATTTACTGCCCCTGTTTAATCTTAGCCTTGTATAGAACTAGTGCGGCGGTTGTTTAGTACTCATTTCAAATGCCAGTAGGTCTCTTTTCACTGCATAAAGGCCTCATTCGAGCTCAAGAACTCCCTTGCGTCTGTTTCTAGGTCTAGAAACTTTTCTTTTTCCCGACCATTTTGATCCAAAATATTTACTGCGATGTGTGAAACCTGTTTTACCACACTTATTAAAAAAATTGCAATCATTTGAGCCTCGGCGGTTTACATTTCCGGTTTAAGGAAACCACGCGCCGTAGAACCTTCCGGCTTAAAGAAAACCATGCTTCGTAGAATCCTCCGGCTTAGCTGTGATAAGGCCGTAGATAATCAATTTATTCTGAATGCCCCTGCGGCTTAAATAACCCACTGTATATACCATTAGTCCCCTTCATAAGCCGCCACCTTAGTTTTGAACTGTAGATCTCCTCCGGCTTATAATTAACCCAGACGTTTTTCCTTTTTGTCATAGACTGCCGACTTTCACCATGCCTCCCAAAGCTCCCATTACTTGCAACTGGATGAGGTCCAATGTCACCAATGAGACCCTAGCAGATTTTGTCAAGTCCGGATATCTGCCCAAGAAGGACGTCATGTCCTACCGTGCCCCTGACCCGTCAGAAGAGAGACCACAGCCAAAGGACGGGGAGGTAGTAATTTTTTCGGATCATATGAGCCGGGGCTTCGCACCGCCCGGCTCAAAGTTTTTTAGAGACGTGCTAAACTTCTTCGACTTGCGGCCTCAAGACATTGGACCCAACTCAGTGTCCAACATCTGCAACTTCCAAGTCTTCTGCGAGGTTTACCTTGGAGAAGAACCTAGTCTGCTGCTCTTCAGAGAGCTTTTTTACTTGAACCGTCAGAATGAGTGCGCCAATGGGCCAAGTCTGGAGTTAGGTGGTATTTCCATCCAGCGGCGTAGGGACTGCCTGTTTCCTTACACTGTGCCACCGAGCCACCCAAAGGACTGGAACATGACTTGGTTCTATTGCCAAGACACGTCACCGGCTGATGAAAGTCCGTTGCCCGGCTTTCGCCCCTCGCGTCTGGAGCCGACTCACCCACTGTCAGACAAGCTGACTCAAGCGGAGCGCCAACCTCTGCTCCCCACTATCAACAAGATCAAGGCTCTCCTGGGCAATGGTCTGAATGGAATCGACCTGGTCCGGGTCTGGATCTCATGGCGGGTGATCCCATTGAGCCGCCGCCCCGGCTTAATGTGTGAGTACACGGGTCGAAAGGACGACCCTCAGAGACATAGCCGCAACGACCTTCCTGAAGACGTCGCAGAAGAGATGACCAAGGCTCTCTTGAACGAGAGCCTGGCAGACTGCGGAAGGACCGGGCTAGCCCCCTTCTGCAAGACCAACCCAGCCCCAGCGGTAAGCCGCTGATCTGAACATCTTATCTGAACATGACTTTCATCTGAATTGTTTTAAGAAAACCTCATTGCATTTTTCAGGCTGATGATAAGTTCTGGTGGGTCAAATATGACCATGAGGCGGCCAAGAAGGCCAAAAAGGCGAAGAAAGCCGCCCCTCGCAAGAAAGGAAGCAGGCCTACTGCTTCAGAGCTGATGCAATTAAGCGACAGCTCCGAGTCAGAGGTAACCCCTGAGCCTTTAAGTCCTTGCTGTATTTGTTGTTGCTGTTCCGCCTTATCAATACTTGTTCATTGACAGGATGACACCGGCGCAAGTAACCCGGTGGTTGAAGAGGTAATGTCACTTTCCTCCGACTCGGAGCCCTTGCCAAGGCTGAAAGTCCGAAGGGTAACCCGGAAAGTAAGCTTTTCACATCCTTTAGCTCATCAAGATCCTCAATTTATTTTGAAGCGACAGGTTCATGAGAGCCGGCGTCACACCCGGACCAGCAAGGGCACCGATCTCTCCACCGGGTTACCTGACGCATCAAGGAAGCGCCGAACTGAGGTTATTTCCCACTTGTACCCTTTTCATCCGTTGGCGGGTGTTATCCGTCAGCCACTCAATTCTTCTGACTCAAATTATCAGGAGACCTCCCCCTCTTCGGGCGACTCTATGCAGTCGAGTCTTCCGGCTTTCAAGACCGCGCCCGGGTAATGACAACCATCTCATATTATACTTGTCTGTACTTACCCTTTTTGTGCTTAACGTTTCTGTCCTTTTAGTGCCCAGGCAAAGCTCACCAAGAGCGCGAAGAAGACCAAGTCAGCCGGAGTGCCGGATTTGCCTGAGCAGGACTTGCCTGAGCCGGAGGTGACGGTCCAAGAGCCGCCAGCTGCCTCCGCCCCCGAAGCCACCACTCCAATGGATACAGCACCTGTAGAAGCTGTTGCTGACCCGGAGGCCTCCGGCTCAGCTCAACCAACAAATGACCCGGACGTGGTAATTACCCGGACGGAGTTCGTTGAGCCGGGGAGACCCACCGTGCTGGCCAAGTGTTCCGCTAAGGGGGAATTGCTGCAGCCCCACCGGGTGAACCTGGACCTCTCCGACTATACCAACCTGAGCATCGGAGAGCTCGTCTCTGGCTACATCAGCCAAGTGCACAAGAGCCGGGACGCAGAGGTTGCCATAGTGAACCAGATCCAACAGAAGGCTGAGGTATCATTCTGTTGTCCTCTTACTTACTGCATAGTTACCTTTAGCATGCTAGCCCCCAAGCCAACGACGTATGATTGAACATGTTGTAGACTTAGGTTCCGGCTTACTCAATTGAGCCGGCAGTTTGTAGATAGATACATTCAATATGCATTAGCCCCCAAGTGCCAAGTGTCTTTGCTTGGAAAACGCTTGGGACTTTATATAGTAACTGTTCATGCCATAACCCGGAAATTTATACAGGCTGCTGGCAAGAAGCTTGAGACTGACCTTGCTGATGTCAAGAGCCGGCTGAAGATGCAAGAGATGGAGACTCGGAAGGCAAACGCCAAGTTCGTGTCCAGCATCGCCGCTCAAGAAAAGCTGAAGACAGAGTTCGATGCTGAGCGGAAGGCATGGGCCGAAGAAAAGGCCGCCTTGGTGACCCGGGCTGAACAGGAGGAGAAGGCTCTCTCCGAGAAGACCGCCGAGCTCTCCGGCCTAAAACGCCAAGTGTCCCAGATGGTGGCCGCAGTCTTCGGTAAGTCGTCTCGCCGGCTTTCATCAAGTTTAGAATGTGTATATCTCATAACTTCATCCTTGTCGGCGGCTTATCTGACTCTATTAAACAGGTCCCAGAAGCGCCTATCTGAATCAGAGCGTGGTGACCAAGCTAAAGGCCGTATACACCCTGGTGGAGCAACTCTACACCGGGTCACAACGTGCCTTGGCTGTGGTGGCCCTCTCCAACGAGGTGCCGACTCACCTGGCAGAAGTCCTTCGCCGGCTCGCTGTACTGCCTCAACGGATCCAAGAACTGCGACGGGCCTCTGCAAGAGCCGGAGCGATCGCCGCGCTGAGCCGGGCCAAGGCATTCCTGCCGGAGTTAGACCCGGCGGACATCGCCCTTGGCTATCCAAGCCTGAAGGAAGACGGCTCAGCTTTTGATCAGAAGGACTTCGCAGCTTGCGTGAAGGCTGTACGCCCGGTGGCCACCCTTATCGGGAACGACACAGATCTGACCAAGTACCAGTCGGGTTACAATGCGGAGAATCAGAGGATTCCAACCCCTCGATATGAAGCCCTCAACTTGATCCCGCCGGCTCGTCAGCACACTTTCGCCCCGGAGATTGACCCGGCCGGGTTAATTGACGAGGAAGCCCAATTCGAAGCTCTCAGCGGCATCGACTGGAAGTCATCAACTTTCCAGGTCTTGGGATCAGCCGGAGGAGAAGATAGGAACGAGCCGGAGACTTCAACTCAGCAAGCGTCGTAACTCGGCTGGCGGTTTACCAAACAATGCCTCACCCTTTTGGACTCAACGAGTCTTGTAATAGAGTAGGTGCAACAGTTTATCTCTGCCGTGCCATCGTGCACGTATTGAATGCTAAAGTCTTTTGAAGTTGTCTCTTTGATGTTTCTCCGGGTCATAATCAATCCTTTGTTTTTCTTAACCTCAAAAGAGGTGCCTTTAACTATCCTGCATAGAAGGACAAATCACAAGTCTCGAGGCGGCTTACCGCCCTGAGAATCATAAGTTTTAGATAACCCGGAATATGAATCAAAGGACTTGTCTTCAATGATATCCTGAATACAGCCGTAAGAACATACTTAACGGCCTGCAAGCATACTTCCGGTTAGATAACCCGGATAAGAAGGTTGGTACCGCAACTCCGGTTTACCTGTCTTATAACACCCATTGCGTTCAGCAATACTGTAAACCCAAGTTAAGCCGGCAAAGTGAGACCCGGCTGTACACACCTTGACATAATCAGAGAAAACTGCTGATAAAGCGGAAGAACTTAGGGGCTTCCGGTTCGAATACGACCAGAGACCCGGCCCAAAGGGGTTAAGCTAAGATTCGGATACGATCATATAGCCCCCAGTGGGTGTGGCGATGCCAATCAAGAGGGTACCGACAGCTATGTTCTCTTTGGTTCGAATACGACCCATGTTTGAACAGGAAGCCCCCAAGTGATTTTAAGAATTGTTTAACGACGCTGATTCGAATACGATCCACGTCGGTTCTCAAAGGGGTGAAACCATGATTCAAATATGATCAAGGAAAACCTCCCAATGAGCTCGGCACTTTGCCAATCAAATGGGTATCGACAGCTATGTTCTCTTTGGTTCGAATACGACCCATGTTTGAACAGGAAGCCCCCAAGTGACCTTGTTGCTTATGGCTAGATTCGGATGCGATCATAAGCCGGATCCTCCTTCAAGTCATCATGTAATCTTGCAATGAAAACAACACGTGCATATTTGGAGGAAAAAGGACAGAGGTCCTGCTTTATTGCTTATCATAATATATACATGGCTGAGGGAAATATGTACATTATGAGAGCCAGTGGCTCAAGTGTAGTAAGGCCGAAGCTGAGCTATGTTCCACGGCCGACGGGTCTCTTCCTCCGACTTACGTGAATCTTTATGCTCCCGAATGTCAATGAGGTAGTATGACCCGTTGTGCAAATTCTTGCTGACCACAAAGGGCCCTTCCCAAGGCGGGGATAGCTTGTGTGCATCTGTTTGATCCTGGATGAGCCGGAGCACGAGATCGCCTTCCTGGAAGACCCGGGATTTAACCCGGCGGCTATGATAACGGCGCAGGTCTTGTTGGTAAATCGCTGAACGGGCTGCTGCCACATCACGCTGTTCGTCCAACAAGTCAAGAGCATCTTGGCGCGCCTGTTCATTATCCGCCTCAACATAAGCCGCCACTCGAGGTGAATCATGACGGATGTCACTGGGGAGGACGGCCTCTGCTCCATAAACCATGAAGAAAGGCGTGAAGCCTGTAGATCTGTTAGGAGTAGTGTTGATGCTCCATAACACGGAGGGCAACTCCTCCACCCAACAACCCGGCGTCCGTTGCAAAGGGACCAAAAGCCGGGGCTTGATACCCTTCAGAATCTCCTGATTAGCTCTCTCAGCTTGACCATTGGATTGAGGATGAGCAACTGAGGAGACATCAAGTCGGATATGCTCTCGTTGACAAAACTCTTCCATGGCGCCTTTGGATAGATTGGTGCCATTGTCAGTTATAATGCTGTGCGGAAAGCCAAAGCGGAAAATCACCTTTTTCATAAATTGAACCGCCGTGGCCGCATCGCACTTGCTAACTGGCTCAGCTTCCACCCACTTGGTAAATTTTTCAACCGCCACCAATAGGTGGGTCTTCTTATCCTTGGACCTTTTGAAAGGTCCCACCATATCAAGCCCCCAGACCGCAAAGGGCCAAGTAATTGGGATCATCCTCAGCTCTTGAGCCGGTACGTGAGCCCGTCGAGAGAACCTTTGGCAACCATCACACTTACTGACTAAGTCCTCTGCGTTAGCATGAGCCGTCAACCAATAGAAACCATGACGAAAAGCCTTGGCTACCAAAGACTTTGAGCCGGCGTGATGGCCACAATCCCCTTCATGGATCTCACGCAAGATTTCTTGACCTTCCTCAGGGGAGACACAACGCTGAAACGCCCCTGTGACACTGCGATGATGCAACTCGCCATCGATAACGATCATTGACTTAGCCCGCCGGGTTATTTGCCTGGCCAAAGTTTCATCCTCAGGCAACTCACCCCGGGTCATGTAAGCCAAATAGGGCATTGTCCAGTCCAGTATGATGTGGAGAGCCGCCACCAGTCGTGCCTCCGGGTCAGGGACAGCCAAGTCTTCCTCTATAGGCAGCTTAACAGAAGGATTATATAGGACATCCAGGAAAGTATTAGGTGGCACCGGCTTTCGCTGAGAGCCTAGCCGGCTTAGAGCATCAGCCGCCTCGTTCTTCCTGCGATCAATGTGCTCCACTTGGTAACCCTGAAAGTGCCCAGCAATGGCATCAACCTCGCGGCGATAAGCCGCCATGAGAGGGTCTTTGGAATCCCACGTTCCTGATACCTGTTGAGCCACCAAGTCTGAGTCACCGAAGCATCTTACCCGGCTCAAGCTCATCTCCTTAGCCATCCGAAGACCATGGAGTAAGGCCTCGTATTCAGCTGCGTTGTTAGTACAAGGAAACATCAACTGTAGCACATAATGGAACTTATCACCCTTAGGGGAAGCCAATACAACTCCAGTCCCCGAGCCCTCCAACTGCCTGGACCCATCGAAGTGAATAGTCCAGTATGTGCTATCCGGCTTTTGCTCGGGCACTTGTGACTCTGTCCAATCATTGATGAAGTCCACCAAGGCCTGAGATTTAACAGCAGTGCACGGCACATATTTGAGACCATGAGGTCCAAGTTCTATAGCCCACTTAGCAATTCTCCCTGTGGCCTCTCTGTTTTGAATGATATCACCAAGAGGGGCAGAACTGACCACAGTGATGGGATGACCCTGAAAATAATGCTTAAGTTTCCGGCTCGCCATGAACACACCATACACAAGCTTCTGCCAATGCGGGTACCGCTGCTTGGACTCAATGAGCACTTCGCTGACATAATAAACCGGCCGCTGAACCGGATGCTCCTTACCCTCCTCCTTGCGCTCCACCACAATAGCCACACTGACGGCTCGTGCGTTTGCCGCCACGTACAGTAATAAGGGCTCCTTATCAACCGGAGCAGCAAGGACTGGAGGCTCTGCCAGCTGCTTCTTCAAACCCTCAAAGGCAGTATTAGCCGCATCATTCCAGACAAAGTTATCAGTTTTCTTCATCAACTGATATAATGGCATGGCCTTCTCACCCAAACGGCTTATAAACCGGCTTAAAGCAGCGATGCGACCCGCCAAGCGCTGAACGTCATTTATACACGCCGGCTTAGCCAGGGAGGTGATGGCCTTGATCTTCTCCGGGTTAGCCTCAATGCCTCTGTCAGAAACCAAGAAACCCAAGAGTTTGCTTGCAGGAACACCAAAGACACACTTGGCCGGGTTAAGCATCATCTTGTAGACCCGGAGATTATCAAAGGTCTCCCTTAAATCATCTATCAGGGTTTCCTCCTTTATGGACTTAACCACAATATCGTCCACATAAGCATGAACATTGCGCCCAATCTGTTTATGAAGACAGTTCTGTACACAACGCTGGTAAGTCGCCTGTGCACACTTGAGTCCAAAGGCATAGACACATAGCAGAAGGCTCCAAAGGGAGTGATGAACGCCGTCTTCTCCTGGTCCTTAACCGCCATTTTAATCTGATGATATCCAGAATAAGCGTCCAAGAAACTTAAGCGCGCACAACCAGCCGTAGCATCAATAATTTGATCAATACGGGGAAGGGCAAAAGGATCAGCCGGACACGCCTTATTTAAGTCCGTGTAGTCCACACACATCCGCCAGGTGCCGTTCTTCTTGAGCACGAGCACCGGGTTAGCCAACCACTCCGGGTGAAAGACTTCAACAATAAACCCGGCCGCCAAAAGCCGGGCCACCTCTTCACCAATAGCTTTCCGCCTCTCTTCATTAAACCGCCGAAGGAACTGCCTGACCGGCTTAAATTTCGGATCCACATTGAGAGTGTGCTCAGCAAGTTCTCTAGGTACACCTGGCATGTCTGAAGGTTTCCATGCGAAGATGTCCCTATTCTCACGGATGAACTCGATGAGCGCGCTTTCCTATTTTGGATCCAGATTGGCACTGATGCTAAACTGCTGAGATGAGTCACCTGGAACAAAATCAACAAGTTTAGTCTCATCAGCCGACTTAAATTTCATTGCCGGCTCTTGCTCTGTAGTTGGCTTTTTCAGAGAAGTCATATCTGTTGGGTCAACATTGTCTTTGTAAAACTTCAACTCCTCTGTTGCACAAACAGATTCTGCATAAGCCGCATCACCTTCCTCACACTCCAGAGCCACTTTCCGGCTGCCGTGAACCGTGATGGTCCCATTGTGACCCGGCATCTTGAGCTGTAAGTACACATAACACGGTCGTGCCATGAATTTGGCGTAAGCCGGCCGTCCAAATATAGCATGGTATGGACTTCTTATCTTGACCACCTCAAAGGTCAATTTCTCCACCCTGTAGTTGTTCTCATCTCCAAAGGCCACTTCCAACTCAATCTTGCCGACTGGATAAGCCGACTTACCAGGTACCACACCGTGGAAAATAGTGTTGGACTGGCTGAGGTTCTTATCAATCAACCCCATACGACGGAAAGTCTCATAATAAAGGATGTTGATGCTGCTGCCTCCATCCATGAGCACCTTAGTGAACTTATATCCTCCCACCTGAGGAGCCACCACCAGGGCCAAGTGACCCGGATTATCCACCCGTGGAGGGTGATCTCCCTGCTCCATACTATAGGCTGTTCGGACCACCGCAAGTAGCGTGGAACTGCCGGCTCAACAGCATTCACAGCCCTCTTGTGAAGCTTCTGATCTCGCTTGCACAAACTAGTGGTAAACACATGATACTGTCCACCGCTAAGCTGCTTTGGATTGGTCTGATAACCCCCCTGTTGCTGTTGATGACCCTGGCCAGGCTGCTGGTTAAAGCCCCCTTGACCGTTCTGAGGATTAGAATTTGAGCCGCCGCCCGGGCCATGAAAGCCACCGGCGCCTGAGCCGCCGCCCGGGCCATTGTAATTCTTAAAGGCCTTCATGATTGCACAATCCTTTCACAGATGAGTCGTTGGCTTCTCTCTAGAGCCATGCCTTGGACAAGGCTCATTCAACAGCTGCTCCAGCGTCGGACCTGACCCGCCGCCTCGGGGAGGGGGCCTCCCCTTACGTCGCTGGTTATTCCCTTGTGAGCTGGCGTTGGCCACAAACTCTAGGCTGCCGTTGGCCTTGCGCTTGCCTCCTCCTTGGTTCCCCGGGTTATGCTGAGGACCCTTGCCATTGCCGTTCTTCTTTCCCTTCCCTGTCCTTTCATCATCTGAAGGGGGATCCTTGGTACCATCAGAATCGGCGTACTTGACAAGAGCCGCCATTAGTGTACCCATATCACTGCAGTCGCGCTTAAGCCGCCCGAGTTTCATCTTCAGGGGCACGAAGCGACAATTCTGTTCCAACATTAAGACTGCAGAGCCGGCATCCATCTTATCTGATGAATGTATGATCTCCTTGACCCGGCGAACCCAATGAGTCGTGGATTCACCCTCCTGCTGCTTACAGTTAGTCAAATCCACAATTGACATAGACTGCCTACAGGTATCTTTGAAGTTTTGGATGAACCGGGCTTTCAGCTCAGCCCAAGACCCGATGGAATTCGGTGGTAGCCCTTTCAACCAAGTGCGGGCAGTCCCATCCAACATCATGGTGAAGTATTTGGCCATTGCCGCTTCACTGACCTCTAGTAGTTCCATGGCCATCTCGTAACTCTCGATCCAGGCTGCGGGTTGTAAGTCAGCCGTGTAATTAGGCACCTTTCTAGGGCCTTTGAAGTCCTTGGGTAGACGTTCATTGCGGATAGCTGGCACTAAGCAAGGGACACCTCCAGTCCTGGTAGGGATACCCACATCGACGGACGCCGTCGGATAAGCCGGGGGAGTCTGGTAAGCCGTCAGCTGAGGCACCTGCTCCGCCTCTTGCCGCACTCTGTCTTGGTCCGCTGCGTGAAAAGCTCCATTATAAGCCGGGCCATGGCCAGGGGGCGGGTCATGGCGTCGGACGTTACTTGAGCCGGTCGTTGAGACCATGTGCCTGCTGTAACTCGGGCTCTGACCCGGACGAGGGGTCGAGTGGATCCTATCCCGGCTGTAGGAGTACGCCTCCTGCTGCGCCAGTGCCGTCTGAAGGAGTTCCCTGACCCGGCGGGTTTCAATAGCCGTCGGAGAGTCGCCGTCGGCCGGGAGAGCCGCCAGCCGTGCTGCCGCAGCAACCATGTTCTCCAGCGGGTTATTATAATGACCCGGTGGTATTGGCACGTACTGAGGTGGGGCAGGGGGCATCTGGGGAGGCCCCATGACTTGTGGCTGAATAGGGGTCCCCGACCCGGGCACTATGACCCCTGGCGGGTTACTAGACCCTGCACCTGGCGTGTTGAAGAGGTTGCGTGGATCGTAAACCGGAGGGAGTCGAGATTGGGCCTTTTGATGCCTCCTTCTCAGGACCTCATTGGCCGCGTTTTGATCCATCGTGAGCCGGAAGGACTGCGCTTGAATCAACTGGGTTTGGGCATCGAGAGCCGCTCGCTCCGTAGCCATCCTGATCCCTTCCGCTGCCAGATCCTCCTTAGCCTTCACTAGATCCAATTTTAACTGTGCCACCTCCGCATCATGCTGAGCTTGATCCGCCGGGTCAACCGTGGCGGTTAACAGGGCCGTCATCTTGTCCGTGAGATCCATTAGCACCTGAGCCGGCGAGGGCACCGGGTTTCCCGCTCCAGCAGCAGGGTTCTGAACAGGCTGTGCACCGGCCATAAAGACCCCAACCTGACTTGGCGGCTCAAACGGGTCCGGAATACTGTCACCATCGGAATAACCCATGAGCCTGCCATCTTGAAGTTGATACAACGAGTTTGACTCATCGGTGGCCGACTCGCCGTCAGAGCCGGCGGCCGTCTCATCACCAGATCCAGATCGATCAGAGAGTCCTCCATGGATACACCCCACAAAAGCATGCCTTAAGGCAGGCCGGGCCCGGGCGGGTCGTGCACGCTGAGCCGTCTCGACGAGATCGGCGCAGACGGGGCCCGGCTCACCAATCTTGCCAATGAAAACATGAATTCCGCCGAAGGGGACCCGGTACCCGTACTCAATTGAGCCGGCGTCGGGGCCCCAGTTTGCATCGTCGATGTAGAGCTTGCCGCGACGACTCTTGGTCATCCGGCCCACAGCGTATCCCTTGAGCCCTTCGAAGCTGCCCTTCAAGAACTCAAATCCACCGTGCGCTGGCCCCACGGTGGGCGCCAACTGTCGTGGAATTGTCACGGCAGATGTCCTCGAGCTAGGACTTAGTCGTGGAGCCATCGCAGCTAGGAAGCTTGAAGGGGTTAATGCGGGACAAGGAACACGAGGGTTTATACTGGTTCGGCCCCTTACGGTGAAGGTAAAAGCCTACGTCCAGTTGAGGTGGTATTGATTAGGGTTACGATCACCAGGGAGCTAAACTGCTATGCCCGGCTCTCGATGAGATTGTTCTTGTCCCTAAACCGCTGCCGGGTCGTCCCTTTATATAGGGAGGCTGACGCCCAGCAGCTCTCAGAGTCCCGGCCGGCTCATAAGAGTGTCCGGCTCGGACTCTCAGCTATTCTTGCCTTGCACTACAAGTTCTACCATGATAATGATTGTAACTACGGGCTTTAAGCCATATCCGGGTCTTTAAGCCCATCTTTGGCCCACCGTCTTCAAGCTTGGCGCCGGGCTTCTGGTAATGACCATTAGAGTAACCCGGCCCCTCTTGGCGGGTGACTCTAAGGTCTATATCCTCAACAACAGTGGATTGTGTCTTTCTAGGGTATGCTCAACGGAGCATTGCTTATAGGTTTTTAGTGGTAAAATCTGAAGTACCTGATATGCATGTTGATACTATAATGGAATCTCGTGATGCGACATTTTTTGAGAACATATTTCCTATGAAAGATATGCATAGCATTGCTAGATTTTCTTTTGAGATAATTCCTGAATCTAGTACAACTGATGAATATTTCGAACAATCACATGAGGAAGTCCTTGAGAAGGATAACAATGAAGTTCCTAGAAGGAACAAGAGACAAAGGATTGCAAAATCCTTTGGTGATGATTTCATTGTATACCTTGTGGACGACACACCCAAGACGATTGCAGAAGCATATGCATCTCCGGATGTAGATGATTGGAAAGAAGCTGTTCATAATGAGATGGACTCAATTCTTTCTAATGGAACTTGGGAACTAACTGATAGACCATATGGTTGTAAACCTGTGGGCTGTAAGTGGGTGTTCAAAAAGAAGCTAAAGCCTGATGGTACTATTGATAAGTACAAGGCGCGGCTAGTGGCCAAGGGCTACACTCAGAAAGAAGGCGAAGATTACTTTGACACCTATTCACCCGTTGCTAGAATGACCACCATTCGAGTGTTACTTTCCTTGGCTGCCTCTTATGGTCTTATCATTCATCAAATGGATGTAAAGATAGCTTTTCTCAATGGAGAGTTGGAAGAGGAGATCTATATGGATCAGTCTGACGGGTTTGTGGTAAAGGGTGAAGAGAGAAAGGTGTGCAAGTTGTTAAAATCTTTGTATGGTCTAAAACAGGCACCTAAGCAATGGCATGAGAAGTTTGAAAGAACTCTGACTTCTGCAGGATTTGTCATTAACGAGGCTGATAGGTGTGTTTACTATCGCCATGGTGGGGGCAATAGTGTCATATTATGTTTGTATGTGGACGACATACTGATCTTTGGTACAAACATTAATGCAATTAATGAGGTCAAGTCTTTTCTATCAAAAAGTTTTGACATGAAAGATCTGGGAGAAGCCGATGTAATTCTAAACATCAAACTTATTAAGGATGAGAGTGGGATTACATTAACGCAATCTCACTATGTTGAGAAGGTCTTGAACCGATTCGGTTTTATGGATAGCAAGCCTTCTCCAACACCTTATGATCCCAGCGTGACACTCAGAAAGAACAAGAAAGAAACGAGAGATCAATTAAGATACTCTCAAATTATCGGTTCACTCATGTACTTAGCTAGCGCTACAAGACCAGATATCTCTTTTGCTGTGAGCAAACTGAGTAGGTTCATGTCCAACCCGGGTGATGATCATTGGCATGCACTAGAAAGGGTCTTGCGCTATCTGAGAGGTACTATGAGTTACGGAATTACTTATTCAGGGCATCCTGCTGTGCTAGAAGGATATAGTGATTCAAATTGGATCTCTGATGTTGATGTACTTTACGCAACAAGTGGGTATGTATTTACTCATGGTGGTGGCGCAGTGTCATGGAGGTCTTGCAAGCAAACCATATTGACGAGGTCAACTATGGAAGCAGAATTAACTGCTTTGGACACAGCTACTGTTGAGGCAGAATGGCTGCGTGAGCTCTTGATGGACTTGCCGGTTGTTGAAAAACCTGTACCGGCTATTCTTATGAATTGTGATAACCAAACGGTTATCGCTAAAGTGAACAATTCTAAAGATAATGCAAAGTCATCAAGACACGTGAAAAGACGTTTGAAGTCTGTTAGGAAGTTGAGAAACTCCGGAGTAATAACTGTTACGTATATACAAACAGACAAAAACCTGGCAGATCCCTTTACAAAGGGACTATCACGAAATGTGATAGATATTGCATCGAGGGAGATGGGTATGAGACCCATAGATGTTACACCATAGTAGTAACCCAACCTTTGTGATCGGAGATCCCGTGAATTAGGATCTGGGAAGAACAAGCTATTGGTTAACTGAGGAGAGTAATAACTTATGATCGTCTCCAAGTGAAGATGCAAAACTCTCAGAGCTGTAAGGCTCAGATCTGTAAGGCGGGTTGGCAACATGCCTTAATGTGGTTCTATTGGCTATAATTAGCAAAGATGTTGTCCTACAAAGCAGTCTTGAAAGAACACACCTATATGAGTTCTGACTGTAAACGTCGCAGTCTATGAGATTTGGGTGATCTCTAGTAAGCTCACGAAGAGACCAGGGAGTATGACGTATAAGCTCCAAACCGCGGGGTAGCCTACTGGCGGTCAGGTACTGGTTAAGACTTTGAGTGAAACCTGTTCACACAAAACTAGCAATTCAAGGCATAGTCCATTGTCAAGTTGTGAATGGATGTAGCTTAAAGTTCTAGGCAGAAGTTCAACTTAACAGTCTCTGCTGAAACACTGGTATATTAAACAAGTGGTGAGAGAAGGCAAATCTCTAAATGGGTATTTGAGATCTGGTGGGGGATTGTTAGAATTAATGGGCTAGGCCCATAGCAATTTCTGAAATCTCAAATCCCATGTGTAAAATGGCAAGTAGTGGTGCTAAGTTTAGTCCCACCCCGGAAGTTGAAGAAGAGTTGGACCTCTTTATATAGTGGGTTCTCTCCACCACTCTAAGTGGTGTGTGAGAAGACAAAGGGAAAACCACACGCGCGCGCTCGCTCGCCTCGCCTCGCCTTGCCGGGCCGTGGCGAGGCGAGGCGAGGCGAGGCGGCGCGTACATGCAACATGCGCGTGAATGGTCCGCCGAAATCTGGTCCGTCTCCTTGCAGGAGCGCAGCTTCCTTTTGCCGTTTTAATTTTATGTCTTGGCAGACAAGTTTTTGATTTCTTGTCCGGTAAGTATACGAATTAGAAACCGAGTTGGTTTGGGATTGTGGTCGCGACACAATACCGCCTCTGGTCCTAATATATATACAGCTACCGGCTGCGGCCAGAGACACACCGAAAAACACCTACGGTTTTGCCTCATCTCACAACTTGCGCCGCCATCGTAGTCTACTCCATCTCAAACGCTGGCGTGCATCGGCGCGTGGGAGAGCAGGTCTCCGGAACCGTTCGTCTTTGCGATCCTGCACCGGGAGAGGACGAATTAGGTTTTTGGGAAGCGTTGTGCGTGACTGCTCAAATTCGTCATCACGGGTCGTCTTCCGTCCAAGTCGGGCGGTGCTACTCATCGTCATATTCATCGCCGTCAGCAGCAGATCGTCGCTAACATCGTCATCAACACTGTCGCACCCATAATAGCTAACGATCAGTACGTCCAACATCCTCTGTTCATGTCTGTTTCTACAGCTATTGTTACGTGTTTGCTGCTGTTATGCATGTCTTGCTGTTCTTCTAGTTTGCTAGATTATTGCATGCTAGTATCTCTTCTAGTCATGCATTATTTACTGGAATTAATCATGAACTTGCCTAATATTCCAACAATCCAAAAACCTAATTATAGGCAATTTCCTGAGTTAACTATGGCTGGATTCGCTGATGCACTGAGGCCGGATAAGTTTACCGGTGTGCACTTTAAGAGGTGGCAGGTGAAGACCACGCTCTGGCTTACTGCTCTGAAAGTTTTCCACGCTAGTGTTGGTGCTCCAGAGGGAATGACCGACGAAGATCGGAGAAAATTCCAGGAAGCCAATACTATGTTTGTGGGATGCATTCTGAGTGTTCTTGCTGACCGTCTGTGTGATGTGTACATGCACATAAATGACGGAAAGATTCTGTGGGATGCACTGAATGCAAAATTCGGTGCAACAGATGCAGGCAGTGAACTGTACATCATGGAGAGTTTTCATGACTACAAGATGGTGAATAACCGTTCTGTGGTTGAACAAGCTCATGAGATACAGTGCATTGTGAAGGAACTTGAACTCCTTAAATGTGTTCTACCCGACAAATTCGTGGCTGGGTGCATGATTGTAAAGTTGCCTCCTTCATGGAGGAATTTCGCCACAACTCTGAAGCATAAGAGACAGGAGATATCAGTTGAAAATCTGATTGCATCTCTTGATGTTGAAGAAAAAGCTCGGGCTAAAGATACTACTGAAAAAGGAGGTGAGGTTCAGCCTACTGCTAACATGGTGCAGAGGTACCCACAGAAAAAAAATGACTACTTGTATGATTGTTCGCCTCAAGAAAAATAAATATATACACACTTATGTTTATTCAATTAACCATTTGCTTTTCGGGATATACCATAAAAATCAGAATTCAAAACGGTATGAAAAATTCATATTATACTGAAATCAGAAACCGTAAAATTTGTTCAGTATGGTTTTTCGGTTCGTTTTTAAAATGCACAGAGCGAGATTCATCCGGAAGAGATCATGCAGCCGACAATGGCTCACAAGGCAGGGAAGAAAAGATACATCTGGAGCTGTCGTACCCTCACCCTCACATCTCTCTTAAGCTTCTATATCTCCTTCGCTATGAGTTTTGACCTTGGAGATAACATTAATCATTGTTTCATTTATATGTGTTATAGCCCAGCAACGCACGGGTGTTCTACTAGTTTACAGTAAGTTCTCATTCTAAATTATTTTTAGTCGTGAGATGTGTTAAAACAAAATATTTATAACAAACTTTCATACTTCTATATATTTCATTTTTAGATAATTTCAGACTTAACATATATTTTTCTCCTATACATTTCTAGCATGTACCATTGAAAAAGATTTCACCACATCATGCTACATATTTAAAACTTATGTTCTAGTACATCACTTTTCTCTTTTCTAGATATTGCCCCAACATTATGTAGGATTACTTGCAATTGAGATAAAGTAAATATTATTTTGGCTCACCAGATTATATTACGACATTTGTGTCGGTGTACAGTGCATGTATATCTCTATTTATACACATTTCAACATTCTTAAATATATTTTGGTAGAAATATGTGAAGTGTATGGTTCTACAAATTTCTTGATAGTGATTTCTAGTATATGGTAAGAAAAGAGAGTAGTATGCAATGGTTTTACGAGGAGCTTACTATGTAAGAACCTGCAGTTTTTTGTCAAAAGTGTTTAGCAAACTACTGTTGGTTCACTAATGTATTGGAAAAGTTGTGTCTCCTTCGAACTTGATATTGAAATTGCATCGAGTTTAGTAATAAACTATATGCACAAGTGATAAAAATATATTACGCTGGTAGAGTAACTTCAAAGATATGCAAGCACATTATACCTCCAATTTCTCATCATAACAATTCCTACTTCATTGTTTCTAGCCCAACAGTTTATGTTTCAAATCTGCAATTTGAATTTGTAAGCTTTAAATTCAAATGATGGTTGCGCACAAAATTAGCCAACATACATCTAAAATCATCTCAAGCATTTCATCGACATACCACATAACTCAACAAATGATTAAACATCACCCCAAGAGTACATGAAAATACAAATATGCATCCACTACCAACCATCAAATTAAGAAATATCACACACTCTCTTTGCCACTCCCCACGCCAAAGTCCAGACCTCCTCCCATTGTCCCACCCGTATTGCAAGACAACATCTAACCACATGTAAACTCCCAAACCGCTCATAGCTTCTCATACATACCATTTTAATCCTTTTTTCTTGCTTGAAATTCTTGTTCATTTTTTTCTCAGCCTTCACCTTCATCGTGGACTCCTAATAATTAAGCCCCCCCCACTCCTTAGCTTGAGACTTTTACTCCGCCATGGAAAGTGCTCCCAGCCCGAGCCTTTCTTTCCAAATTTTCATTGACCTTCTACCACCTTGCTAACTTCTCTTGCTTCCTCTCATCTGCCAACGCCTTCTATATTCTCAGCATCTTAGCCATGATCTCCTTCTTTGTTTTTATCTCATCAAACTTCTCCCTCAAGACACCGGAGCTTTTGCTCCTTTCCTTAACCTCTCCTTCTCGGCCTTCCTACACTCATACCTCTTGGAGGTTGAATTGGGATTCTTGCTCTTCCCTCCTTATCTTGAGAGGAGGAGTTTCATGACCTCGGTCTCTTTGGTGGAGCCTCATCATTCCTTGCATGCTACTCCTAACTGTTCTCGGCAAATGCCTAAAACCGATGAAAGGCAAGTTCTTCCTTTTGAATTATGCATATGCTTCTACCGATCTTGGATATAGGCCACCCATGACACTAAACAATTTATGATAAAATATGGTTTTAAGATGATATGTACATTGAACAATTGACAGTATGATCATAATATTGTATTTGTGTTTATAATTTGGTGAGACCATCTGCATTTTTTATCTAGATAAACATTCAAAATTGAATGTATTAAGCAACATGTAGTAAAAAATGTGCAAAAAGTATCAAAATTTCTTGTCAGTAACTTCATGTAGCGATGAACAATTATTGGGTGAACTTGCCAACCATTTTGGAACAACCTTCAAGGGGTTCCTCTTTGTCTAATCTAGCAGCATTGTCGGGCTACCCGTTTAAATATAAACAACCTTTTTTTGCTATTGGTAAGCATAACATGGGTGTTTGTGGTCTAGTACTCACTAGATTGCCCATAGTGACCACCGCCGGTAAAACCAAGCACCAGCAAGGTTGTTGGAGCTATGTGCCTATCCCCAACAAAGTATTGCCAACAGTGTGTCACTGACAATCGGCTGTTGCTGAATGGCTTACCCAACAATATCTCTTGTTTTTCCGTCAGGGCAAATGTAATATGCTGTAGTGAGGTGATCAAAGCAATTTCCAAATCAAACCATGGGCCATACAGTTTGTCAATCAAGGAGATGGAGATGAGAAGAATCCAGCTTGGGAAGGTGCAATTCAGTCCTGAATTGAGGGATTTCAATGATGAAGCTCATATCTTGGCGAAGTTATTTACTCAAGCGGGTACGCATGTGTGGCCTCATGATCCAGGAGACATTATTTGTATATATCAGCTGGTTGTTGAGGAATACAATTCCTCATTATTGATTAAAAAACACGATGGACGAAAGCTGAACCCACGCGGGCCACAAACGGATAAAGCGCGACGGGTCCATGGGCCCGCGAAGGCTCTGGCGCAGGGGAGGCTCGACCTGATCCATCCAGACGGGGCAAAATTTCGTGTTTTGACCCTTTTGACAAAGAATTTTAGGATCTGACCCCGGTTGCAAAAAAAATTCGGGATTTGACCCTTTTGCTGCCACCAGGGGTTCTGGCGGTAGGGTTAGACAGCCTACCGCCACGACCCATGGCGGTAGAGTGCGACAAGGGGGGGGCGGTGGCCGTTTGACTGCGATGACGTGGATAAGTACCTACCGCCATGGGCCATGGCGGTAGGCTGTCTAACCCTACCGCCAGGGCCCATGGCGGTAGGGGGTGGCAGAATCCTTCTGTAACGAAATGTGCAGTGGACCTGGCGGTAGGTTCACCCTACCGCCATGGGGGCCGGCGGTAGGCTGTGTGACCCTACCGCCAGGACCCCTGGCGGTAGGGTCTTGTGTTTTCCATTGTAAAGTTTCTGTAACGAAAAATGCTAGGGCCCTGGCGGTAAGGTGCGCCCTACCGCCATGGGGGCTGGCGGTAGGATGTCTGACCCTACCGCCAGGAGCCCTGGCGGTAGGGTCCTCTCTTTTCTTGTTTCTAGTCCATTTGGTGCTTGTTTTCGAATTCAATATGACAGCAATATCACAGCAAGTTTCAGAAATATCACAACAATATCACAGATTTTAAACAATTAAACTTGGGCATCACATAACATTAGATAACTTGAAGTGCATATAACATTTCAAACGAACTTCAACGGAGTTCCACATAGTAGGAAACACATAGATCCACAAATACCAAACACATAGTTCCACGTAGTTTCACAAGCACTAGACAAGTTCAACCAAACGGAGTTCAACCAAACTAAAAGAGCCAAGTATCGAAGAGCATAATCACTTGCTCCTTCCCCTCTTGGAACGAGTCTCTTCGGTCTTCTTCTTGGGCCGGCGAGGAACCGGTCTCTGGAAAGGGTCCGGACTCAACAAATCCTTCTTCTTCGGATTCCTCTTCTTTGGCAGCTGAGATTGTTGAGATGATTGAGTTGGTGGAGGTCCATAATCTTCATCGTACTCCTCCTCACCGTTGCTCTCATCCTCCTCCTCCCCTTCTTCATATGTGGCCTCCTCCTCCTCCTCCTCCTCATCCTCCTCCTCCTCCCCAACCAACCTAGACGATGAGGGAGCATGGCTCGATGAGCCGATGAGACCCTGTGTGGCTACAGGCTGATAAGCTTCAACTGACCCAGCTCCAGCACACCCAAGCAGCCCTACCAGCTTGCGACAACGCTTCACGAACTTCCGCACTCACGATGAAGGGCATAATAAGTATCAGGTTTATGATTGCAAGTGAACAAGATGCATCTGTTCCGAGGAGGCTGAAATTATACCTTCATCGTCCCCCTCATTTTGTTCTCGGATTGTACGCTCCCGGGGATATCACCTAGTGCATCTGAGGCTTCAAAGATGCATCTGTTCAGCTCACCAGACTGCAACGGCATAAGTCAGTCACGATGACGAATGAAATAGTTTAAATACAACCGTCGGCTCGAACTTACCACTCTGTTGATGAGGGGTGCAAACTCCCTAAATCCACTGTGCATGTCTCTGATGCCGGTCTGGTAGGCCGCTTCCTCGGGGTCATCCCTCTCCAGTTCCGCGATGTCTCCCGCCGTCCACCGAGGCCTGAGACGAAGACGGTGCTTCTGGCCATCATCGTACCACCTCATGTGTCGGCCCAGGTAATCATCCCAGTTAGTCACTTTCCTCTCCACGTCTTTACGGAACCTCCGCCGGTTCCACTCCGTCACATGAGTCTTATGCTCCTCTTCCCAGTCTGTGATTGACTGATTCTTCTGCCGGCTCATCCTGCAAGGCATAAGCAACAAGAATCATCATAAGCGCAATGAGATCATCATAAGCAACAAGAAACATGATAAGCGTAATGAAATCATGGGCACGGAGAACAAAGCGCTCACAGGTGGAGCGCGTGGCCGCCGGTATCGGTGGGCTGGCCCGGTGGGGTGTGCTGATAAATCCCAAACTGCGTGGCCACGCGGTGTGGCAAGTGCCACTCGATGGCGTACACACAGATCATTGGGCACGATGCACCTCCAGAGACCACTGTCCGCATCGCACATCACGTTCAGATCGAAGGCCCACTCTCGGTCATGATACAGCCACCAGTTTACCTATTACATATACATTGGTAAGTTCCCACTCTCGGTCAAAAGTGGAATCAAAGAGAAAGGTGTTGAGCGAGTTCATATACCTGCGTATGCGTCAAAGCGTCCAACTCGTTGGTGTAGGTCTTGTACGAAGTCTTGTTTAGGCCCGTGTAGAGTTTGACAACGTCCCACTCGTAAGCTACGGTGGGGTTTCGAGTCTCGTCGCCGTCTTCGCTATAGTCTTCCCATGGGCGTCTTGGCATCTTCTCCGGACGCCCCACCGGCAGCCGCTCCCACATCCAAATGGAGAAGGCCCAGACAAAGCCACCCATATTGGACTTGTCTCCCGTCCTTTGCGTTGCGTCGTCAAGCTGCAAAACATCAAATGAGGATCAGATATAAGAAAATGTCATGGACACACTTTCGTAGGTAGGTAGGCAATTAGACACTCTCTTACCGAACGGTATAGGTAGGCGAGAGACGCGGTCCCCCAACTGTACCCTGCATCCCAGTCCGCTAGGAAGAACAGAGACGCCCAGTTGGCAGAGTTCCCGGAGCTGTCTGGAAACACGACCTCCGAGAGAATATACCATAGATAGGCCCTCGCGTACCACTCCACAGTCGCCTCATCTGCGCCTTGGGGGCATGTCTTCCGGTGCTCCGAGAGCCAGGTCAACGGCACACCGGATGTACGGTTACTCTTGGCACCGGGGTAGTCGCCGATGAGGGTGGTAACCCTCTGCTGCCAGTTGGCCCTCTCCACTCGACCGATGAGTGCATGACCCTCGATCGGCATTGCAGTAATCATCTCCCAGTCCTCGAGGGTCACCGTCATCTCCCCGCATGGCAGATGGAAAGAATGGGTCTCCGGTCGCCACCGGTCAATCAACGCTGTCAGAGCCGCGTGGACAAGCGTCGGCGGCTGGCGCTTGAACTGCAACACAAAACCCAACAGACGGGCTCTCTTGAAGAACGGCGCGTAGCGCTCGTCATAGTCCATATGCCCATGAACCCCGTGACCCCTCATGCGCAGTGGCTGGAGCATCTGTCAAAAAGTGAACGCCAAAAGTTAGGAAATTATTTTCATCAATCCGAAAAATTTGATCAATATTTCATTCATATCACTTACCTCTCCGTTCTCTATGAAACAGGCACGATGACCCTTGTCGAATGCCCAGTCCAGCATGCAGTACCGTTGGCCGATGTTGTCCGCAAGAGGTGGCCGCCTTAATAAAATTTCATAAACAAAAGCACCATAAGCATAAAGCATACATAAACAAAAAATGAACTCAAATCATATCAACATGCATCATATCAAAAATAAAATCTTAAGCGTATTTCTCCAACAACATCTACTACACATGATGGATCAAATCATATCAACATGCATCATATCAAAAAAAATCCTCCAACATACATCATATTTTTAAATAATTTTTTCCAAACAACATCTTCATATCATCATATCAACATGCATCATCAAACTAGGGTTCATCTTCACACTAGATCATATCATCATATCAACATGCATCATCAAACTAGGGTTCATCCTCATATCAACATTACATCATAATTTTTTTAACAAAAAAAATTATGAACTAGGGTTCATCTTCACACTAACATATGAACTATTGATTAGAGTTCATATCCAATACCACTAGTTACTAAAGAACTAAGAACTACAACTACAATCAATCTTAGGTGAAAAAAATCCAATCTAAGTTCAAAAATATGAGGGATTTCAAGCAAATAATGCGTCGAATCGGAAGCAAGTTTGCAAAAACTAATTGGAGGGATTGGAGGAGCTTACGTTTCTCTCTTCGGGGCCATCTCGATCCGCAAAAACGGCGAAGAATCGATGAAGATCCAAGGGGGGGGAGTGGAGGAGATGAGAGAGGGAGAGAGGGGCGACTTGGGGGAGAAAAT